>NC_056725.1:296581961-296845219 GCF_019279795.1 Protopterus annectens | reverse complement strand
CCATTTTTTCCAAAAATTTTGGGTTTTTTTTTCTTTATTTTTTTTTTTTTGTTATTTTCACAATTTTGGGGATTTTCCCCCCTCCCCCCCAAATTTTTTTTTTATTTTTTTTTAAAAAAAGGGTTTTTTTTTCATTTCATTTTTTTTGTTTTTTTTCCCCCTTTTAATTTTTCTTTTTCATTTTTTTTCCAAAATTTTTGTTTTTTCCCAATTTTTGTTATTTTCTTTTTTGCTTTTTTTTTTAAAATTTGTAATTTTTTTTAATTTTTTAAAAAATTTTTTTTTTTTTCTATTTGTATTTTTTAAAAATTTAAATTTTCCCAACCTTTTTTTATTTTTTTTTTTATTTTCCAATTTTTAAAAATTATTTTTTTAAAACCCCCTTTTTTTTCTTTTTTCTGTTTTTAGTTTCCAATTTTTAATAATTTTAATTTTCCCCCCCAAAAATTTTTTTTGTTTTTGTTTTCCTTTTAAGAGGGGGTTTTCCCCCCCCCTTTATGCATTTTTTTTCTTTTTTGTTTGCCAATTTTAACTAATTTTGAAAGATCCCCATTGCCCAGATTCTGTTTTCTAGTTTTGTCCTTATTTTACACTAATAGTTTGAGAGGTATGTTATCCCACACTCTTTCCCATGCATTCATTTTCTGTTTTCTAGCTTTGTCCATATTTTTACACTAATAGTTTGAGAGGTATGTTATCCCACACTCTTTCCCATGCATTCATTTTTCTGTTTTCTAGCTTTGTCCATATTTTTACACTAATAGTTTGAGAGGTATGTTATCCCACACTCTGTCTGTCCCATGCATTCATTTTTCTGTTTTCTAGCTTTGTCCATATTTTTACACTAATAGTTTGAGAGGTATGTTATCCCACACTCTTTCCCATGCATTCATTTTTCTGTTTTCTAGCTTTGTCCATATTTTTACACTAATAGTTTGAGAGGTATGTTATCCCACACTCTGTCTGTCCCATGCATTCATTTTTCTGTTTTCTAGCTTTGTCCATATTTTTACACTAATAGTTTGAGAGGTATGTTATCCCACACTCTGTCTGTCCCATGCATTCATTTTTCTGTTTTCTAGCTTTGTCCATATTTTTACACTAATAGTTTGAGAGGTATGTTATCCCACACTCTTTCCCATGCATTCATTTTTCTGTTTTCTAGCTTTGTCCATATTTTTACACTAATAGTTTGAGAGGTATGTTATCCCACACTCTTTCCCATGCATTCATTTTTCTGTTTTCTAGCTTTGTCCATATTTTTACACTAATAGTTTGAGAGGTATGTTATCCCACACTCTGTCCCATGCATTCATTTTTCTGTTTTCTAGCTTTGTCCATATTTTTACACTAATAGTTTGAGAGGTATGTTATCCCACACTCTGTCCCATGCATTCATTTTTCTGTTTTCTAGCTTTGTCCATATTTTTACACTAATAGTTTGAGAGGTATGTTATCCCACACTCTGTCCCATGCATTCATTTTTCTGTTTTCTAGCTTTGTCCATATTTTTACACTAATAGTTTGAGAGGTATGTTATCCCACACTCTGTCTGTCCCATGCATTCATTTTTCTAGCTTTGTCCATATTTTTACACTAATAGTTTGAGAGGTATGTTATCCCACACTCTGTCCCATGCATTCATTTTTCTGTTTTCTAGCTTTGTCCATATTTTTACACTAATAGTTTGAGAGGTATGTTATCCCACACTCTGTCCCATGCATTCATTTTTCTGTTTTCTAGCTTTGTCCATATTTTTACACTAATAGTTTGAGAGGTATGTTATCCCACACTCTGTCCCATGCATTCATTTTTCTGTTTTCTAGCTTTGTCCATATTTTTACACTAATAGTTTGAGAGGTATGTTATCCCACACTCTGTCTGTCCCATGCATTCATTTTTCTGTTTTCTAGCTTTGTCCATATTTTTACACTAATAGTTTGAGAGGTATGTTATCCCACACTCTGTCCCATGCATTCATTTTTCTGTTTTCTAGCTTTGTCCATATTTTTACACTAATAGTTTGAGAGGTATGTTATCCCACACTCTGTCTGTCCCATGCATTCATTTTTCTGTTTTCTAGCTTTGTCCATATTTTTACACTAATAGTTTGAGAGGTATGTTATCCCACACTCTGTCCCATGCATTCATTTTTCTGTTTTCTAGCTTTGTCCATATTTTTACACTAATAGTTTGAGAGGTATGTTATCCCACACTCTGTCTGTCCCATGCATTCATTTTTCTAGCTTTGTCCATATTTTTACACTAATAGTTTGAGAGGTATGTTATCCCACACTCTGTCCCATGCATTCATTTTTCTGTTTTCTAGCTTTGTCCATATTTTTACACTAATAGTTTGAGAGGTATGTTATCCCACACTCTGTCTGTCCCATGCATTCATTTTTCTGTTTTCTAGCTTTGTCCATATTTTTACACTAATAGTTTGAGAGGTATGTTATCCCACACTCTGTCCCATGCATTCATTTTTCTGTTTTCTAGCTTTGTCCATATTTTTACACTAATAGTTTGAGAGGTATGTTATCCCACACTCTGTCCCATGCATTCATTTTTCTGTTTTCTAGCTTTGTCCATATTTTTACACTAATAGTTTGAGAGGTATGTTATCCCACACTCTGTCCCATGCATTCATTTTTCTGTTTTCTAGCTTTGTCCATATTTTTACACTAATAGTTTGAGAGGTATGTTATCCCACACTCTGTCTGTCCCATGCATTCATGGTTCAGTTTTCTGTTTTCTAGCTTTGTCCATATTTTTACACTAATAGTTTGAGAGGTATGTTATCCCACACTCTGTCCCATGCATTCATTTTTCTGTTTTCTAGCTTTGTCCATATTTTTACACTAATAGTTTGAGAGGTATGTTATCCCACACTCTGTCCCATGCATTCAGTTTTCTAGCTTTGTCCATATTTTTACACTAATAGTTTGAGAGGTATGTTATCCCACACTCTGTCCCATGCATTCATTTTTCTGTTTTCTAGCTTTGTCCATATTTTTACACTAATAGTTTGAGAGGTATGTTATCCCACACTCTGTCTGTCCCATGCATTCATTTTTCTGTTTTCTAGCTTTGTCCATATTTTTACACTAATAGTTTGAGAGGTATGTTATCCCACACTCTGTCCCATGCATTCATTTTTCTGTTTTCTAGCTTTGTCCATATTTTACACTAATAGTTTGAGAGGTATGTTATCCCACACTCTGTCCCATGCATTCATTTTTCTGTTTTCTAGCTTTGTCCATATTTTTACACTAATAGTTTGAGAGGTATGTTATCCCACACTCTGTCTGTCCCATGCATTCATTTTTCTGTTTTCTAGCTTTGTCCATATTTTTACACTAATAGTTTGAGAGGTATGTTATCCCACACTCTGTCTGTCCCATGCATTCATGTTTGTTTTCTAGCTTTGTCCATATTTTTACACTAATAGTTTGAGAGGTATGTTATCCCACACTCTGTCCCATGCATTCATTTTTCTGTTTTCTAGCTTTGTCCATATTTTTACACTAATAGTTTGAGAGGTATGTTATCCCACACTCTGTCCCATGCATTCAGTTTTCTAGCTTTGTCCATATTTTCACTCTAATGGTTTGAGAGGTATGTTATCCCACACTCTTTCCCATGCATTCATTTTTCTGTTTTCTAGCTTTGTCCATATTTTTACACTAATAGTTTGAGAGGTATGTTATCCCACACTCTGTCCCATGCATTCATTTTTCTGTTTTCTAGCTTTGTCCATATTTTTACACTAATAGTTTGAGAGGTATGTTATCCCACACTCTGTCCCATGCATTCATTTTTCTGTTTTCTAGCTTTGTCCATATTTTACACTAATAGTTTGAGAGGTATGTTATCCCACACTCTTTCCCATGCATTCAGTTTTCTAGCTTTGTCCATATTTTTACACTAATAGTTTGAGAGGTATGTTATCCCACACTCTGTCCCATGCATTCATTTTTCTGTTTTCTAGCTTTGTCCATATTTTTACACTAATAGTTTGAGAGGTATGTTATCCCACACTCTGTCCCATGCATTCATTTTTCTGTTTTCTAGCTTTGTCCATATTTTTACACTAATAGTTTGAGAGGTATGTTATCCCACACTCTGTCCCATGCATTCATTTTTCTGTTTTCTAGCTTTGTCCATATTTTTACACTAATAGTTTGAGAGGTATGTTATCCCACACTCTGTTTGTCCCATGCATTCATTTTTCTGTTTTCTAGCTTTGTTCATATTTTTACACTAATAGTTTGAGAGGTATGTTATCCCACACTCTGTGCCATGCATTCATTTTTCTGTTTTCTAGCTTTGTCCATATTTTTACACTAATAGTTTGAGAGGTATGTTATCCCACACTCTGTCTGTCCCATGCATTCATTTTTCTGTTTTGTAGCTTTGTCCATATTTTTACACTAATAGTTTGAGAGGTATGTTATCCCACACTCTGTCTGTCCCATGCATTCATTTTTCTGTTTTCTAGCTTTGTCCATATTTTTACACTAATGGTTTGAGAGGTATGTTATCCCACACTCTGTCCCATGCATTCATTTTTCTGTTTTCTAGCTTTGTCCATATTTTTACACTAATAGTTTGAGAGGTATGTTATCCCACACTTTTTCCCATGTATTCATTTTTCTGTTTTCTATCTTTGTCCATATTTTTACACTAATAGTTTGAGAGGTATGTTATCCCACACTTTTTCCCATGTATTCATTTTTCTGTTTTCTAGCTTTGTCCATATTTTTACACTAATAGTTTGAGAGGTATGTTATCCCACACTCTGTCCCGTGCATTCATTTTTCTGTTTTCTAGCTTTGTCCATATTTTTACACTAATAGTTTGAGAGGTATGTTATCCCACACTCTGTTTGTCCCATGCATTCATGTTTCTGTTTTCTATTTCCTTCCATTTCACAAGACAGGAGTGCTTCTGTGAAGTTTTACAAGTTGCATGAAAACACCCATTTGTCTGCCTTCCCTTCTTTCCTGCTATCTACATTTTCGACTCCTGTTATAGTTCATGTTATGATGCATCACTTAATGTGTTTTAATGCTTTTGCTGCCCAAGTTATTAATTGTAATAATTCAGTCTTTCTAGCTAGCAGGGGGTTGCAGGTGATGAAGAAAATGTGAATAAATGTACACTCTGCGAACATTTTGTAAAAAAAAAAAAAAGTTTGCAAAAGGGGTTAAAATACTGTGTCTTATTTGTAAACCGTGTGCACTAGAACAGGACAGGTATGCTGCGTACCTGCATACCAAATCCCTTAGTAGTTCATAAAGTTTTGTATACATTGGGCATGATCAGATTTGCATAGTTGCGTAGGCACAGTACACTGGGTACAGAGTACACATGCATTCCAGCCTTCCTGATCATTCAGGATTTAACAAGGAAGTCATCACTGGAAATTACTGGTTTCTCCCAGCGATGTAACCTGTAGGACAGCAGCTAAGTGTAATGTAATGGTGGTGCACTTAGCAGCAGAGCCCTCCCCCCCTTCCTGTCACTGTGTGATGCTGCACACAATGTTGACCAATGTATTGATGTTGACAAAAAAAATAAAACATACACGTACTTTCATTGAACAACAGGAAAATCCTCATTGCCAACAGAGCTCCTTAAGGTGCAGGCAGACCTGCTACTTCAACCACATTTGTCCAGCCATGACACAGTGATGCTGCTAAGCTCCCACCGATGAGAGCTTGTCTAGCACCAGATCTCCTCGATACCAAATTATTGTAATTAGCTCAGCTCCACTGTTATACCGAGTGGATATGATATCTTTATGAAAAACAGCCAGGATTGTGGAGCAGAGTGCAGCAAAGTACATCTACATCCTGTACGCTTTTCTTACCTTTCTACATAGATGTTCTGGTATATGCTTTGTTGCCATTTAATACAGCACAATAGAACTGCTGTTGAACTGTAGAGGGGCGAGAATAAAATGAACACTAAAGCACTTTGTACACTGTTGTGTATAATGCACTGCTGTTTGCAGTTCATGAAGAAAGGAATGCATTTATACACCAGTTATGGAGTATGCTCCATGTCTATGAACCGTGATCCAAAACAGCAGCATACAAGACAGTGCCCCGAGTGCTTTTACACCATTTCTGTGAGTACAAGGCTCTCTGTTTAAATACTTGTACATTGTCTGTTTCATCATTTGTTTTCTGTAACAAAGTTGTAAATGAAAAAGGTCCTAATAGTTCAATTCCCTTACCTGTAAATAAATAAAATATAAATTCTCTAATAAATTATAGTGCAGCTTGGAGGAAACTTTCCCTATATAGATGCATACATTCACTGGCCTTATTTTAGATTCCTGTTTATGTGGACCACAGTCTTTTCTAATTCCTTTCTCAGAACCTTGTATATTTATTTATTTATTTGTATCTATCTATTTATCCATTTGTTGACCAAGAAGATTCAACTGGGCAAAACCCCTTTTCAGTGGAGCCCCAGGGAAAAAAAGCTCCATGTTTACTTATTAAAACATAAAACATTAGAAATCTAGCATGTGATTACAGTTTTTAAAATATCTAAAGTTGTTTTGAGAAATACAGAAAGTTTCTAAAAACATACATAGGCATGAAGACAAGAAAAGAATCTAATAGCTACATAAGGTATATATAAAAAGGGGCACAAATTCACATGTTGGCTATATACAAGTAGGAAAGAGGATGGTTATAAGAATACACAAAGTGAACCACCTTACTTTATGGGTTTATAGGGGACATTTAAGCCGTGCCAATTTCCCTTTTTCTGTTTGAAATAACCTATTCAATTGGTTATAGATTTGCCTTACCATTGATAATTATGTACTGTCCCTAGTAAGATTAACTCGGATCATACCATAGATATTTGAGGGGACCTATGCATGGGATAAAGCATTTAGGCTCTGTCTCTGTCCATTAGTAGTAAGGGGGCAGTCCTGGGGTAAATTTTCTGTTTCCCCTCCATAGGTCTAAGTTGTGCTTGAAAATGAACAGAGATGAACTTTGTTTTATGTGTATAAGGAGTCTGTTCCATATGCTCTGTGAAATATACTTGTCCTTCCAAATCCTTCTGCTGATGTTGCAGAACAGATTTAGACTAAAGTATTTCTGATCCCATTTGATTTGCTGATGTGCAGTAAATCCATCAGTAATGGGTCGGAGGATGTCTTGCATGCCAGACAAAGGTAATCTCTTAGCAGTCTGTAGGATACCGGGTATATTGACAGGGCATCGAATAAGTCCATGTAAGACGTATTGTTTGGGACGTATACGCTTTTAGTAAGGTGTCTCTCTGGGCATTCCAGTTATTGTATGTGTCTGGACAGATACATGCCAAAGGGGGTGTTATACTCAGTGACTGGCCTAAAGAGGGCAGAGTAAAGGGGAACAATGACATCCCTAGATCTAGACACAATCACTTTGTTTGTAAGGTGTCCAGTATAGAAGGACTTTCTTACAACAATAGATACATGTTGGTCAAAAGTTAGGTTATTGTCCACATAAGTTCACAAATTCCAAACAACTGTGTCAGCTCTTAGAGGCATATTGTTATTGTGGTAGTTCTCTATTTATATCATGTATAACTTAATATCTGATATATTTATATCTTAATGTTAATGTTTATATCAGATAAAAATATATAATGTGTTAGAACTAGCAAATAATTCATTTAAAAGTTTCAAGTGTTGATAATTTGTTCCCCAGCTACCATTTTATGTTTGCCTCAATAGCAATTCATAGTTTCCTTTTCATAGATTATACTGAGTTGTTAAACTGTAAACTGTTCTATTTCATGTGCTGTATTGGGAGCCATAAACTAAACTGCCAGTGCATTCTTTTAATAAACAAATAAGATACTGTCTTCCCTGAAGTCTTAACATAGCAACTAAAACCTTGTATTCCTCTGTCTTGCTATTAGAATAATGAAGTCACAGAATTATTTCAGTAAATACTTTGTAGCTCTTGTGAGCTTGCAGTGCATTTAGTAAAACTGGGCATCACTTTCCAAGCTCCAACACCCTGTTCAATGATGCAGTTTTTGTGGACCTCTCTAAAGCTTTTTTTTTTTTTTAGCCTGCACTTCCTGCTGATCGTCCACCCCCATCTGGCCAATAGTCCTATTTGCTTCCCATCCCTGGAGTGAGAGTTGACCAAGTAGAGCCATAATTTTGTCAGCCATCAGTGCTGGATTAAGGCTATTTGTTATGCCTTATGTCCCTTTTGCCCACACATGGTTCATAAGAGAAGTGGAGTGTAGTGGGCTGATCACAGTAACAGACCTGCCCTCCTATTGTTGAGCATTAGTGATGGTGTCCCCAGTCTTCACTAGAGAAATTGCATCCTCCCCTGTATGATTATGAATTATGAGTGCCCGCACCTATCCCCACCCCCTGGGAGAGGCAAGCAGGCCACACTCTTTCCCTCATCTTCCTTCCCTGCCAAGCCTCCCCAGTGCTGGGTTGTTCATTGAATCCTGGTCTCCTGGGTCCCAGTCAGGACTCCATCCATATGTACCAAGCTCATTGTAAAGATTTAGGTCTGAATAGACAGCTGATGACTCTTGGGATTGGTCAGCATACAACAAAAATGGTGAAAACCTGTTAAGAAAGTTTCAGAGGGTCTTAGTTGACTGCTCATTTGCCTAGCTTTAGGGCATCACACTCAGATGCCTTCAAGCATTTGTCCTTTGTAAGACTTTAGAATGAGCTGTCTGTAGAAGGGGTTGCTGTGTGATAGAGGGTCATGCATGTTGATAACTTGCCATTAATGAAGAGTAAGACCACTACCTTGGAACTGTTCTCTTTACTGCCTCATTGCCTCACCAAGGCCAAACACAGATTTATCAGACATTACCTTCTGATGAACATTTATCAGGTCAGGGCTGTAGTATTAAATGTGGTTCTTGAGTCAGTGTGTTTTTTAATGTCTTCCAAGAGTGTGGCACAAGATGCACTCCTTCTGAAAATGCCTGTACTTTCATAAACATGACTGTGATACTGACCCTGCACTGTCCTTTGAGAAGCACATTGATTGTGGTACATGGTATATCATCCAAACTCCGGGGCATTTTTGACTGCAGTGGCCCACAGAAGAAGTGGTCAAGGGGTTCTGTTGCCCTCAGCACTTCACTCTGTCCTGCTTGTGCTCTCTTCATCAAGTGGAATTTTAGTTACAGAAGTACGAATATCTAGATATACAGGATTATGCACAGCATGCTTCGTGGTACTTGCCACTGCAAGATGCCTGCGACATATAAAGGACAGAAACGTGGCTGCTTGTCTTTCTCTACCTTTACAGTACAGTTTAAAATTGCCTGCATTTCTCTAGCAACAGTTGTAGATGAAAGAGGAAGCTTTTAAAATAAAGTCCATTTCCTCAGGCAGTCATCTCCAAACTTAAGTATGTAGATACTGTTTTAGTATGGATGGCAGTGCTTTCCTGATAATGGCATCCATTATGTAGAACAGTCTGTTTTATGCAACAAGAGTATGAGAGCTGGGTTCAGTGTTACCATTACCATTGTGAACTTTTTGATTGCATGTACCTGACACAAATACCATTTTTTAAGTAAGATACCTTTCACCTTTGCATAGATCTTATTTGATAGTACATTCTTGGTTATTTGGTTATTATTACTGCACTGGGCAAAAATACACTCAAGGTAAATTTTTCAAAATTCCGAAACATGGAATTCTGTGTATAATTCTGAAAAAAACTGGGAGTAATTATTCTTATCTTTCAGTTGATTGATTCAGGGGTAAGAATAAGAATTTAATATGTATCAGGGAAAAAATCCCCTGCATGGGTTACTTGGGCTGTTGAGGGTCAGTTTCCCACGATGAGCAGGTATGGAGAAATATTTATGACGTGTTCAGAATTTTGATCCTGAAATTCATTGTTTTGGAATTCTGAGACTGAAGACATGATACCACTTATGCATGTTAATGTACTTAGTTCCTGTGGTTTCTATTTGATAGTTAGGAATTTCGAGCCTGATGCAACCATGTGCAGAGTCTAGCACCTCTGTTGTGTACATGTGCATTACTGTGTAGCTTATTGTGATGAATTAACTTTGCCTTATTTTTCTTCTGATGAATGAGGTATATCTACTACCATCAGTCTCAGCCTTTTTGTAGTGATGTCCATGTGTTGTACTTCTGTAATACCTTGGCATGCTTTTATGCCTGAAACAGGTCAATGGGATCAGTGCTTATATGTCATTAATGCATTCTGTTAATATGCATTCCATAATTACATTTTTCATGTGCATTTCCAAAAACGTATAAATTGTCAGTGTTATCTACTTTACATGCATTGCAGTTTGCCAGACAGTTATGAGAGTCTGTGATTTTTTTTTTTAGTTGGGGTTAAATATCCCATTTGCATTATCATAAGATGAAAACAGTATATTCTAAAAGGACTAAACCTCCAAGTAAGTTGTAGCTTTTTTTGCCAAATTATGTCCTTATTTACATCCTTATCATATGCTGACCAAATTACTGATTAGTAGTGTTTGCATAAATATTGATATTAACTTGTAAGAGTTTGAGATAGCTTTTAGAATCATAGTTCTGCTAATATTTTTTGAAAAAAAATTTGTGTTTTATTGTATCTAAATGTAACTTTTAAACTATTCAAAATTATATTTATCATAGAAAGACATCCGTTTGGTAATGTCATCTTGATTTTCAGCTGTCTCCATATGTTGCTATTAAACAAATCCCACACTGTCTTGTTAGAAGGGAAAATTGTGACCATTCAGTTAGTTTGTCTCCTAAGACAATAATTTTTATTTAAATAAGCTGTTTAGACGAAGACAAATGTGTCATGAATTTTTACAAGTTTCATTAATTTCTAAAATAATAGCACTACGTATGAAAGTAGGTTATGCATTTTCAGAGATTTAATATTTGTCTTTTTAAAAATGAATGGCTTGGGGGGGGTGCAGGATTGAGTCATACATATAAATTTAGACCATCGTCAGTTACAATAGAACAAAAATTTTTTCCACTGAGGTAGTTTCAATAAACCATTTAATTCAGTACTAAACTACTTGATGTTTTTGTGCAGCAAGTTTATTATATGAAACTTGCATTGATTTATGGGACCAGTTAAAGTTAATTAGTGCGGATTCAATAGATTCAAAAACATGCTTCTGGTGTGTTTCTCCCTGGGCCTTTGCTGAAAATGGGCTTTGTCCCAGTCGGACTTTTCCAGTAAAGCAAAATGATAAATAAATTTAAATAACTTGATTGATATATTGTAGCAAATAGACATAAAGTAGAATACATTTTTATGATATATTCATTTTCTTTTTGCCACTTTAGGTAAGAACGAAAGTTTGATTTTAGTCCACCTGATTAAATTTTTTTGTAGATGACCAGTATTTAATAATGTTGTTTTGATAATTTAGTACCATGTTTTGAAGAACGTTTATGCATAAATAGTTTAGGCTGTGCTTTGTCTAAATCCCATGTAGAACTGTTAGCTCTATATTTAAGGGCAGTAATCACTTAAAGGGACAAGAACTATCTTATGTGTGTTTAGTTTATAATCTGACACGGTACAAAATAATTATATTGCATTAATAACTTTTGGTATGCAGGTGTTTGAACAAGTCAGATACTATTTGTAAATGCTGTTACAGGTTATTTAAAATCTATGGATTAGGTATATTATTGTATGATGTGCTCATTGAAATCACTATTACAGTATTCCTGACATATGGGTTGTCACAGCTGACATCTGGCTGGGGTACCAAATCTTTACCTTCAGTAGGTGGTATGTCCAACGCATGATCACAGCTCATATGTATTGGTGTATAAAGATGGCTGTACGGGTGTGGATACTCAAACTGTCTCACTGCCGACACAAATGCAGGTCATGCATCTGTTGGGCTGTTTTCTCTTTGGTCATTGGTACCTTTGCTCTGTTCATTTATTCAGATAAGTGCCCATTGGGGAACCTTCCTTTTACCTTTCAATATTTTGTTAAATTTGTAAATGTCAGTTAGGAGGGATAACTTAAGAGTGTGGCAGGCAGTTTCCATGCAAGGACTTGCATACCAACTGTCATTTTTTCCCCTAGGCCTGAAACATGATCACAGATCTTGTTGTGTCACTCATTCAGCCCCAAAACCCTTAGGGTCTAGGCTGTCTACTCTTAACACCTTCTTGACACCCAGTGCCTTAAACACTTGGCCCAGTATAAGATGGCTAACTCTGCTTCATCTGACATCCCCCTGCTGCTGAAGAAAAAAATTAAGAGGCTTCAAAAGACTCTGCAGTCCAATGTTTCTGACCTCATGTACCTGCTGAGTGGTACATCAGACTACTTCTCAGTTACCCACTACTGAGGCCCTGTTTGAGGCAATTATGGCTCCTAAGGCCTTGCAGACTGCTGATATGTCCGGGAAACAATGTATCATCATCTCAGAAGGACAGCATGGCATCCCTCTAGTTAGAGAAGAAATCCCAGGTTCTGTAGTAGAGGCCAGACATGCTCTAAAAATCTGCGTGTCATCCAAGTGAATGTCATGCCGAAAAAAGAAAAAGCAGAAGACTGAGCATATGACCTTCTCTCCAGCAGCTAGAGAGAAGGAGTGGTTGGACTTTTCACAAAGGTTATTTAAAGCTGTCATGTCTTTGAGGCTGCACTCCTTTGGGCTATACCTTTTAAACCTACTCTGTTTTCCTCCCCCTCTGACGAGGGGCACTGCTGTTACTCTGACCATTCTGTGGATTATTCATTTGAGCTTCATTCTCCCAGGCAAATTTCTTCTGATGAAGGGGACTTCCTCTCTCCTGATTCTCCTGTAGAGGAGGCTTCTTTTGGGGAGGCTGTACAGAACATGATGAAACACTTTGGCAATCCGTGCAGATCTCTGATGTTCAGAAAAGGTATTGCACCCTCTTGAATGAATACCCTGCCCCTTCTACAGTTCCACCTGTCCTTGAGGCTTTAAAGGATGCCTTTCTTTCCACATATCTGACACTTGATTCTCAACCACCAGCTCCCAAGAGACCAGACAGGTTTTCACAAGGTCCCTGATGACCTTAAATAGCTATACAAGGACTCTGTGGCAGACCTTTCTGCAGCATATCTCTCTTCAGATAACCCTTCAAGCTTCTGCCCAGTGCTAATGCCTTACCTACTGATAAAGATAGTAGGGCTACTGATAGATGTGGAAAGAAGGTTTGTATCTCTACTATACTTGCCTTTAGGCAACTAATTGCCAGACTCAAATGACAAAGTATTTGATTCCTGTTCTTACCTCCATAAATAAAATTATCTTGGATCCTCCTACAGCAGAGACTAAGCAACAGATGCAGAGCTTAATTTCACAGGCCACTGAGATTGCTAGACACAACCTTAAGTGTAGTTTGAATGCTGTAGATGTTTTTGCTAGGTCAGCACAGCTGCCATGGGATTTATTATCCACAGATATGCATGGCTTCACAGTCAGCCTATACCTGAGGATTTAAATCAAAATTTCTAGATTTGGCCTTGGACAAAGACTTACTGTTTGGCCATCAGGCTGCCAGCCTGTTTAAAATTCTCCAAGACCAAAGTAAGGCTGTGAAAGACTACAGACAGATCCTACTCTCAGGTTTTTCTTTGGCTCCTCAAATGTTCAGTTTACTGCTATGCTTTTTGGTCCTTCTACTGTTCCAAGAGTGTTCACAAAGTAGTTGGCACCTATCATAGCTTTCTGGCACACTCAAGGAATTAATTTTTCCCCTGCCTGGATGACCTTCTCATCCAGGCTCTTTAACCACGGATTCTTTTTCAGCATTTTCAATTCACCATCTGTCTTTTGACTGGTCTGTAAACTACAAAAAAAAAAAAAAAAAAAAAAATCACATGCTTCCTACACAGGACTTAGTGTTTCTGAGATGCAAGTTGGACACAAATAAAATGCCTGTGAATTTACTTCCAGCACCTCTTCTCTGCAATCCATTGCTCTGTAAGAGAGATGGTAAGGGATATGTGATTAGTGGATGCCACCATTCCTATGCTTCTTCTGGCCAGACTCCACATGAAGAAAATTAAGTGGTACTTGATATCTGTGTGGTCCCACCACTGTCACCCATTGGATAGCCTGAATCCCCTCCTTCCTTGTCTTAAGGAAGAACTTATATGGTTAAAAAGGATAATTAATAGGGCGCACAGAATATTGCACAATAACTATAGGCATCAATCTGAGAAAAGTCAGAAAATATTGGAGAGAGAGATTAGATAAAAAATTCACAAAGAAACAATGGAAGGGCATATGTATAGCACCCAAATATGCTGTGAAATCTAGAATATTTAGGATTTTTGCCTGGAAGTGTTTGCACAGATACTTTTATACCCCAAGCGGACTCCAAAGAATTTTTTTAAGTAGGTGGCAAGTGTTGGAGGTGTAATGGGGAACAAAGAGGTACCCGGGGCATATGTTCATGGAGTGCAATTAGTTGGCAGACTTTAAACATTCTGTACACAGTACTCTGTCAGGAATACTGAGAGAGCCAACAAGTGTAACTAAACAATTATTTTTTAGCTGGGATATAGGTTCTGAATTGCCTGAACCTACTAAGGCCTTGTTAAGTTTAATTAAGGTGGCTGCAAAAAAAAAGCAATTATTAAAAAATGTAAATTAAGCCAACTACACTTGAAGCAGTAAATACTGTAACAGAGAAAAAAGAACAGGAAGTGGGAAATTTAAAAAAAAGGGTAGGAGTAAGTTACATAGGAAAATAATTAAATTGTGAGATCAATACATACAGAAAGGAAGAATGATGTTTAAGAGAAGGCAGCAAATAAACAATGTATGTAATGTTGCTTTGATTATATGGTATAGAAGAGTATAGGTTCATAGGTTGGTACTAGACTATCGGCCCTAGGGCCTATACAAGCCTAGCCATAACAATTCCCTGGCTATTTCTTCCCATACTATTTACTTCCCTAGACCCCTGTCTAGCAGGGTGGCTGACGTGATCCCCAGAGTGAATTTCCTTGCTCCCATCCAATCGTCAAGGTTCCTTTTAAAGCGGGCAGGGGAACCACTAGATTGGCTTTCTTTTTTTGGAGGAGAGCATCTTGGTTCTATTTGGGATGGCACGATTCATGCATGAGTGCATGTGCTCGTACAGTGCCTTAGTGTAGGATTCAGCAGTCGAACTTTCAGTTCCCGTCTGCATGGGTGTCATGACGTTTGTCACTTCTATCTTGAGTAGAATGAAGTTGGCTTTGGAGAAGTTTTTTATGGAGGTTTCCTTAGTGGGGGGGTGGAGGTGGGATGTGGATATTAAGGGTGATTAGCTTATGATCAGACCAGACCAACGAGAGGGTGACCATAGGTGTGGAGCATCGATTTCCCATGTTGGTAATGACCAGGTCTAGGATATTGGAGCCCCTGATGGGACTGTGTATTAGTTTGTAAATGTGAGTTTTAAATATGGTTTGATTATTTTTATATAACTGTAAGTTAATCTATGTCACAAACGATAATTCAGCAAAGGTTTTAAAAAAGAAGAAGCTTATGTGGTAGAAGGGATAGGTCATCCTCAACCCAGGATTACCTGTTACACCTCCAATTCAACAGGTTCACAAGTTCACAAAAAAAACCTTGGACAAGGTATGGGATGCATGGACCAGATCATACCAAGTGCAAGGGAAATGGCAACCCTAGATGTTCTTCATGTTTCACTGTTGCAGTCATCACACTTGGGTTATCTGCCTGCAGGTAGCCCTCAGTCTGCTCGAATACCAGAGTCTTGGGATTTCTGCAACTGATGCGGTCACCTCTTCCATGACGTCAGGTCGTCAGGGGTATATAACATGCAGCCGATGGCATTACATTAGTCTTTTTTGCCGAGAAGGAGCCCGAAGCAGAAGCAGTTCGCAAGTGCCGGTCGGCCGCTACCTGAAATTTTCGTTTTTCGAGTTTCAAACCTCAAGTATTCTAAAGCTAAGTTCCCTGTTGGGGATCTTTTTTCTTGCTCTAACCGATGTCAGAAAAAGTTAACAATTGTCTTGCCTGTGGAAAACAAATACCTCATAGAGATTTTCATTCTTATTGCGTCACCTGTTTAGGTTCAGACTATGACATCCCTCGCTGTCGGTTTTGTGCCTTGTTTAATGCCCGAACTATTCGTCATTGGGCTATTTTTGTAGCTAAATTCTTTCGCTCTCGTTCTCCATATTCCGAAATGGCTGTGGCAAGCCATCTGACTACCGATCTTCCAAAAAAGCACAAAGACAGACCGCATAGGTCAAAAACTGCCGACGATGCTTCTGTTAAGCTAGTCGCCACTCTGCCAGTACTCAGTGAGGTGTCTTTGCAGCCTCTGATGCCTGCTTCTACAGATTCACAGGTGTCTAATGAGACCCATTCGGAGTCTGGTACGCCGCGAGATGCTTTTTGGACTATGGAACCTGCGGATGTCTCTACCTTGGATGGGTCTGGAACTACAGTGCAAGCACCGGCTTCTGAGGGTGTATTCTGACCTACCAATATTCGTATTAAACTGACAACTTCTTTTTTAACTAAAACTGAGTTTCTCTTACCCAAAGTTCACACTACGCCTAGAAAATTGATGTCCAAAGCGCATGCTCAAGCTCCCATGCCAGAAAAACAAATGTTTAGAATGGCTGAAGACCTTATTACCGTAATTAGGAGAAGCCAGCCTTCCCCTGCTAAAAGACAAAGAATTGCATTTCCTTCTGATTCTATGGACCAGGAGTCCGATGACTCCGACCCTTCTGATTACCAGGACATACCCTTATCTACCTAGGAGGATTCAGATGCAGAGGAATCCATTCCCTCTGCCTCCCCTCCAGAGGATTTTTCTTTTGGTGAAACATTGCATACCTTAGGAGAGCATTTCCACTGGGAATGCCAGGACTATCCTCACTCCAAAAAGAGACTCAGGGAATTTTTAGATTTTCCTCAGCACAGGCCTCTAGCTTTACCCCCTGTCTTGGATATTGTAGATGATGTCTTCATGGAATCCAGTCTTAACTCCTGACACTTTACCACCAGCTCCTAGAAAACCTGACAGGTACTACAGAGTATCTGACTCTCTCAAATTTCTCTTTAAGAATCTTACTGCGGGTCTAGAGCCCATTTTCCAGGGACCTAAAGGCATTAAGGCTGCTACAGCCAAAAACCCTACCGCTTCAGATGGGGATTCTACAGCTTTAGACAGATGGGGTAAGAAGGTATGTACCTCTGCAACTCTTGCCATTGGGGCTTTGAATTGCCAGTTTCACATATTGAAGTACCAGCAACATATTATGGAACTAATTAAACAAAAAATGGTGTTACTTCCAGATTGTGCAGAAAATAAAGATTTACAAGAGTTAATGCATTCTGCAACCCAAGTTAGTAAACATACTCTGCAGTGTGGGTTTGATGCCTTAGAAGCATCTTACAGGGCTGCTGTCACTGAGTCTGTACTGAGAAGGCATGCATGGCTGAAGGAACAAGTCTTGCCAGACCATGTCAAAGCAAAATTACTAGATGCTCCATTAAATCAGGATCATTTGTTTGACACAAAAGCAGAAGAAGTTCTTAAAAAGATGGAAGAAAAAGCTAAGTCTATGCAAACTGTCAAAGATTTCTTACAGATGCAAGCCACCTAGATTCAGTAGGCATTGGCCTTCAAAAAACTGGTCCTTTCCAGTCCCTCCCATGCCTTTTCAGTCCAAATCCAGGGGAAACCGTCCACCAAGACTACAGTCTCATGGTATGCAGAGATCTAAAGAATGGAGTGTTCCCACCTCAAAACCAGGCAGTGGTAAGCCACCCCCTTATGGAAAAAGTTCACAATGACTTTCCAATTATCCTTCCCACCCATGCCCAAGTACTTGCACCCCTAGGAGGAAAACTCGACCTTCATGCAAAAAACTGGATGTCCATTACTCAGAACCGATTGGTTCTAATCATTGTATCCCAGGTATACAGATTCTACTTCCACTCACTGCCAACTCCAAGCGGGTTGCCAGACCTTCCTCCAAACCAGTGGGCAGAGGCTCAAAAGCAAGTACTTTCCCTTCTCCATATCAGGGCTCTTCAACCTGTTCCAGTAGAACAAAGGGGACAGGGTTTCTACTCCAGACTGTTCCTGGTGCCCAGAAAAGAGAGCTCTTGGCACCCTATCCTGGATCTATCCGTTCTCAACACCTTTCTGGTGGTCCCAAAATTCAAAATTCTTACACTGCTACAGCTTCTTCCTATGCTAGCCAAGGATGCCTTGTTAGTCACCCTAGACTTAAAAGAAGCTTATCTGCTCATCACCATAAGGGAGTTTTGCAGGAAATATCTGCACTTCCCTTTGACTTATCCACTGCACCCAGAGTATTCACAAAGTGCCTGGCTCCAGCCATTGCATACTGCAGGCAGAGAAATATTCAAATTTACCCATACTTGGACGATTGCTTGATTCACTTGACCAGTCAGGAATTGCTACTTCAGCACCTGGCATTTGTAAAAAGACTTCTAACTTCACTGGGATACACCATCAACGAAAATAAACCACAACTGGTGCCCAGCCAACAAATTGTATTCCTGGGAGCAAGCTTGAACACAACTTCCCAGATGGCATTCCTCACTCCAGAAAGTAGGTCAATTTGACAAACAATTGGCCACCAAAACCCAGCTATCTGCAAGGAAAATACTGCAAGCTTTTAGGGTTCATGGCCTCATGCATTCTGCTAATTCCATATGCAAGACTGCATATGAGGAAACTTCACTGGTACTTAAAAAGTCTCTGGTGTCTACATTCTCATAACCTGGAAACAGTGATTTCTGTCATACCTTGTCTAAGGAAAGAGTTCCTTTGGTGGGCAGAGGCATGCAACCACAACAAGGGACTTCCTTTCACTCAACCCCTCGCCGCCCAAACCCTGACAACAGACGCATCACACTATGCATGGGGGGCTCACATAGCAGGCAAATGCATTCAAGGCAAATGGAGCCCAGAACAAATTCCCCTGTATATCAGTCAAAATGAGATGCTAGCTGTACAGAATGCTCTGACAGCCTTCAAATACCTTATCCTTCTAGGACAGCTCCTGATAAAGACAGACAACACCACAGTTATGGTGTACATAAACAAGCATGGGGGGAACTCATTCTTACACACACTGCAGGTTAGCCATGGCCCTGTGGAACACAGCCTTGAGCAACCAACCCTGCCAGGCAAGCAAAATTCACTGGCAGGCGACTTAAGCAGAAATCTACTGGACCCTCACGAGTGGAAACTGGAACCCAACTCATTCAAACTTCTTACCCAGAAGTGGAGAACACCGGAGGTGGACCTTTTTGCCTCCCCCCAAAACCACCAATTGAGCAAATTTTGCACCAGGAACCCTCACAGCAGAGCCTGGAAGGTGGATGCCCTATCATTTGTGTGGGAAAACTTCTCAATTTATGCCTTTCCTCCACTGTCCCTCCTTTCTAAGGTACTACTCAAGATCAAACAGGACAGGCCAAGGGCAATCCTTTTTGCACCAGACTGGCCACGCCAGCACTGGTACCTACTCCTACGCAGTCTGACAGCAGTGCCACCCTGGCACCTACATCACACACCTTCCCTGCTGTCTCAGCAGGAGGGACAGATTTTACATTCACAGCTGCAAACCCTAAACCGTGCAGCCTGGCTTATCCCACAGCAAACTGGTGCTGGACATCATCCTTGAGGCCTGAAGGCCTAGTACTAGGAAATCCTATGCTGAAAAGTGGAAAAGATACTGTTTTTGGAGTCAGTCTCAAGGAAAGGACACAGCTGTGCCCACCTTACCTCAAATCCTTGATTACCTAGCAGAGCTGCTCCACAGAGGCCTATCCTTCTCATCCATTAAGATTCATGCCTCTGCTATCTCAGCTCATTATAATACTGAGACACCTCTTTTTTCTCATCCTCTCATCAAACAGTTCCTGAGAGGAGCTAACAATTTAAGGCTCCCTAGGAGAGCTCCCACCCCGGCCTGGGACCTTAACTTTGTACTGGAGAAGCTCACACTTCCCCCTTTTGAACCTGCTGCTTCAGCAGAGTTAAAATTCCTCTCTTAGAAAATAGCCTTACTTCTAGCTATTACTTCAGCAAGAAGGGTATCTGAGTTACAGGCACTAATGGCAGTGGAGCCCTTCATTATTTTCCATGCTGATAAGGTTTCCCTCAGGACTAACCCATCCTTTATGACCAAGTGTTATCCAGTGTGGCATTAAACCAATCTGTCCTTTTGCCTACCTTTTTCCCTAATTCTCAGAATAAAGGGGAAGGATCCTGCACTCCTTGGATGTGCACAGACAGCTGAGGTTCTACCTTGACAGGACTAAGCATTTCAGAAAATCTGACCAGCTGCAAGTCAGCTGTGTTACAGGGGCAAGGTCATTTCGAAGCAAACCATTTCCAAATGGATAGCACACTGCATCCATTTCTGCTACAAGCACCATGGAAAACCTACCCCTCAAGGGATCAGAACTCATTCAACTAGAGCTACTTTAACCTCTACAGCATTTCTCTGGGGAGTCCTTACCAGGGACATCCTGGAAGCTGCAACCTGAAGTTCTGTACACACCTTCACCAAGCATTACCACTTACCTATTTTTTTCTAAATCCAGAGCTGGATTTGCTACAGCAGTCTTACAAGGCCTGCTAGCCAGCCCTAACACTTCTTGACTGCCTCCACCCTTCCTCAGCTTTGGGAATGAACCCAAGTGTGATGACTGCAACAGTAAAACACGAAGAACATATTACAGTTCTATACACTTACCATAAATGTAGATGTTTGAGTGTATTCACTGTTGTAGTCCTGTTTTCCCTCCCTCCAGCCCCCCTGGCTTTGTCTATCTTTTCTACATATCCTCTTTATGGCCATTTTTTATGGCAGGGGTATTTCATTTTTACTGGAGGTGTTCCACACCATATAATAGATTCCTATTTTGGGGCTCCTAACATCTGGGGCAAGAAAAACTGATGTAATGGTGTCAACTGCATGTTTTATACCCCTGACGACCTGATGTCATGGAAGAGACAACAGCATCCGATGCAGAAATCCCAAGACTCTGGTATTCAGGCTGAATGAGGGCTACCTGCAGGCAGATAACCCAAGTGTGATGACTGCAACAGTGAATACACTTGAACATCTACATTTATGCTAAGTGTACTTTTCTGAAAGAGCACATCAGTTTGAAAGAAATGATGGGTCTTCTGCAAGCTCTTCAGATTTTCACTCATCTTTGGAGACCAGGACTGCTTCAAGTATACCCAGACAACATCACAGTCATGCGGCAGATAAACAGGGAGGCACCAGGTTTTACCAACTGTGCAGGTTGGTTTAGAAAGTGTGGAATTTGGCAACACAATGTGAACATCATGCTCACAGCCACATGCATCCTTTCTCATAACAATATGCTAGCAGACTGTTTAAGTCAATCTCTGGAGGACCCCATGACTGGACGTTGAGCAGAGTGGTCTTCCACAGCATCAAACTTCAGTGTATCACTCCTCAGATAGACCTCTTTGTGTCACCAACCAACCATCATCTCCCCCAGTTCTGCACAAGGGACCCCAGTGGTCAGGGAAGTTCCTCTATGCCTTCCCTCCTCTGCCTCTCCTTTCAAACATTCTTCTCAAAGCACAAAAGGAGACACCCAGTCTCCTCCTTCTTGCTCCTTTTCTGGCTGGGGAAACATTGGTCTTCCCAACTATTTCACCTGGGAAAAGGATATTACAGGAGGATTTCTCTGCAGCAGGACCTGATTACTCAGTGAAAAGGGTTACTGCTTTACCGGAATCTTCTATCCCTTGGCCTAATGCCCATGGATGTTAGGAATCTAATCCCTCAAAGACATCTCTTCTCTGAAGAGGTGGTACAAGTCCTACAAACTGTCCGACAATCTTACATGGCTAAGTGGAAAAGGTTTTCCTTCAGGTCTTGCAAACATTGCCTGGATCCACTCCTAGCATAGGTCCCTACGTTACTGCAATATGTCTGTGAGATTCTTTGATTAAGCTTAGTCTACTCTTCCATAAAAACTCATTTGTCAGTATCGGTGCCTACCTACCTTTTAGCCCTCCGCTTATGGCTATGCTAGAGGTCAAGCTTTTCTTCAGGGGAGTTTTGTGTCTTAACTCTCCCAAGGAAACCCATTTCTCCTCCTTGGGATTTTAATTTGGTGCTAGAAGAGCTTATTCTGCTTCCCTTTGAACCAGCTTCTTTCACTTCTCTGAAATTCTATACTTGGAAAACAGTCGCCTCTTGGCTCCCCTCTGGTAGGAGAATTTTTGAGCTGCAAGCCCTTATGGCCATTTCTCCTTTTTCACAGAGACAGGGTGACTCTCAGTGGTAACTCATCAGTCATGCCTGATATAAACAAGCTCTCTCTCCATCAGGCCATTCATCTTCACACCATTTTTCCCAATCCCCAAAACAGGTGAAAAGGATTTTACATTCTCTTGACGTTCACAGACAACTCAGATTTTACTTGGACAAAACTAAATCATTCAGAAAGACTGACCGTCTTGTGATGATGTGAGGTATTGGCAGCCATGCCAGGTGAAGTAGGACAATGGATGTTTAACATGTGCCGGCACAGCTAACTGAAATTTTGTAAAGAATTTTATGTCTTTTGTCTATCAAACTGATTTGTACAGATGCTTATGATGAAAAATATATTTGTAAAGCTGCTTGTGTTAAAAATGTGTACCAACAGTGTGCCCTGCTGGACAGAAAAAGATCTATATATGTATTATTGTAACTGTTTAAATGTATATGCTTTACCAGAGGGTAGTGGAAGAGAAGAGGTTAATCTCAATTTGGCTAACTTTGAAAAATAGTAAGAAATTAAATTACCTAATTTAGCCATAAAGATTGTATCTTACAGTTCTGATTACAGCCAGAGACTAAATGTCTGTTCCAGTGAATGGTTTATTTGCTCCTATAGGAAGAGTGGAAGTGTTTTATGGTTTTATAGCTTCCAGGTGCTATAACACATCTCAGCAAAGTTCTATCTCTGTGTATGCTAATGCATATGCGCTAAATTCTGGTTTAGTTTCTAGCAATGGGGGTAGCATGGGAACCAGAAATCAGATGACCAGAATTATGTCATGTCATTCTGTAATCTTGGACAAAAATGATGTTTTAATACCAGATATGAGAGAACTCTCAAAGCACTCTTTTCTTGGAACCTGGCAAGGAAGGACCCCTCATGTACTTCATCTTGTCTTGCTGTAATAAGAGACCAGGAAATAGTACTTCTTTAGATCAGTCCAGAAATATAGTGAGATTAGTTAAGTACTGTTTTTCTGTATCTTTGTGAATCTATTCATCTGTGTTACTTCAATATTTCCTGTGATTGAAACTCTGGTGTTTGCTATAAATAGATATTTAATATTTTCATGTTATTTTCTTATTTATTATTAAATATATTTAAACTTTTCATTGTGGCTGGTCTTTCAGAAAATATTTTAATATCTGTGACTACTTATATGTGTATGTGGTGACAGCTCTGGCTGCTCCTGAAAGCTTTGCTATTGGTCAAACTACTACCATTTGTATTAATATTAATTTCACTCAGTATAATTGGGTGCCCTTGCAAGAACCTTAGAGCAGCTGGCTTTGGAGTGTCTGGTGGTGGGGTAACTACCTTATAGTCTGGACAGAAGGGGACATAGCTAATAAATCTGTGCCAGCCTTTCACACGTGTGTGTGTGTGTGTATGTGTGTGTGTGTGTGTGTGTGTATGTGTGTGTGTGTGTGAAAAACAAATCTCAAAGAATGTGTGTGTCAGCTGTTTGGAGCAGGGACATGAGTCACTGGTTTCACAGAGAGGGTGCTGGAGAACTTGGCTTTGACATTCTGCTGAGGTCTCTACTGTATAGCTGTGCCAGTGAGGAGTCTTGTTGCGGATCTGGTGAGAGAGAGGGAAACCCAGATCCCAGGCTGTGTGTGTTCCCGGTGTCCTCATAAGGGAAACTGTGCTTGATGTAGAGAGCTGCATCTAGAAATACTGTGTGTGTCTATTCTTGTTCCAAGTGAATGTTCCTTTCCAGTGACAGTGGTGTGAGGATTCATGCTCCTTAATTACTGGCCCAGAGAGGGGATGTCACACAACTGTTTGTTTCCTTTATGATCCTTAAGTTGGGACAGCCATTTTCCAAACAAAATATTGCAACCTGGATTTCAAAGGCTTTTACTTTCTGCTGCTTTCACCATGGTAAGACCTTATTTTCCTGCTCTAAAGCAGTTTTCATTAGGGCAGTCACTTCTTCAGGAGCTTTTCACAAAGGAACAGACCCCAGTTCTGTCTTGGAGACAGCCAGTTGGTCCTCTGTACACACCTTGACTAAACACTACAAAATTGATGCTTCCTCCAAGTCCAGGATGACCTTTGCTGGGTTAGTCCTGCCTGGACTGTTGGACAATTCTTCTCAGCAGCCAACCACCATTCCTTACTCCTTCAGTTTTGGGAATACCATTATGTCAGGAATACTGCAACAGTGATTTCAGTCAGAACATAATACAGTTGTATAAGAACTTACCATAGTAGTACATGTCCTATTGATGACTGTTGCAGTATTCCTTCCGACCCTCAACCCACTCTTCTCTTACTCACATCCATTTTCAGTTGTCTCTCTCTCGCTGCTCTAGCCTTTGCTCTCTTACATAGATAGACACAAATGTTCTTACCAGTTCAAGATAAACCCCTCCTAGTTTTCCATTCTCCTTCTCTCAGGAGTCTTCAAGCCACTGTCTTAGAGATAGTCTGGGGATTCATGCTTGTACATCTGTCTTTATACCTCAGTGCATACGAGCTAAGGTCATGTATTGGATGTACAGTCTAGAAAAGGTGAAACGTTATTACACAGCTGGATATCAGTGGTGACAACCCATATGTCATGAATACTGCAGCAGTGATCAGCAAGACATCCACTGTTATGTTGAGGTCTTACACAGCTTCTTTTTTTGCATTAGAGGTAAGAATACTAATTTAATTTATGACAATAGAGGACTCCGTTGTAGTACACTATTTTTAAAGTTTAATGGCTTTGAGATGCGTCTATTTACTATACTTTGTGTAGATGTATTCTCATAAGAACTCTAATAAATTGTAAGAAATATTTAGTAAAGCTGAATATTTATTTTCTCAAGTACTACAGAGGCATCAAATGCTAAAGCAATCAACTTATTCTTATGGGCTTGTTTTAACATTTTAAAACATTCAGATGTAATTGTTTGAACATTTATTTATCATTTGAATAAAACCAAATTGAAAAGTAGAGATTAAGGTAAAATAGTTAAATCTTGTGGCTAAAAGTGCAGCATATATTTTAATATTTAGGTTCATAAAAGCAGTTAGTTTGTAAGTTGTAGCATCAGATAAATGTATTTTGCTTTTAGAAATTAAAATAGTTTTAGCTCTATTTAAATTGGGGACCTGATGGTACCCATTTATTTGTATATAATTAAAAAAAAACTCTTGCCAATATTTTTATAATAACAATTGAAAATGCTTTGTAATGTTCTGATGTAAAACCATTCTAGACCATTTTTACAAATGGAAAAATTGAATCAGAGGAGTGAGTAAAAGGATTAGCCTTGGTTTTAAGGTGATTTATCACATTTTAATTACTAGTGCTGGGGTTGTTTTTGAAAGAACCTTTTGTTCGTTGTCTAATGTCAGCAAAAGTATTTGATTAACGTATTTATTTATTTGCTCTTGTACATAGCATAAGCAGAAAAACTATTAATTCAAAGTAGAAAGGAATGATGCTAATACAGGGAGGGGGCTCAAGAAATAAGGAGAGATTGGGACTTTGGATGCAGACTCTTAAGGAGAACAGCAAAGATATATATTCATAAAATTGCAGGGAATATTCTAAGAACCAACTCAGCATGAAAATGGAGAAAAGTTTGCTGATAGCGATGACTGTGGTCAGGGATACAGATGATAGGCAAGAGGGTCCTGGGATTTATTGGAAAAAACTAGCAAAGGAACCAAGGTATTGGGAGCAAATAACTTGAAAGGGAAAGGTAATACAATTTGAAGAGGCCAAGAATTTATTTGGACTGCATGTTAGAGATTGCCTTTCCTATCAGGGACTGATGTCAGAGTATAGGCAAAGATAAAGAAATAGGGGGCTCCTGAATGAAAGACCAGCACTGGTAGAGTTTTTAATAGAATCTAGAACAGAAGTTGCTGTTAAAAAGAATAATTAGTAAAGCATATAAAATACTGCATGATAATTATAAGAATCAATCAGAGGAGCTTAGAAAGGACTGGGAAGAGAGACTGGATAAGCAATTCACAAAGAGACAATGGGAGGCTATATGTATATCTCCCAAATATGCCACAAAGTCTAAAAGATTTAGGCTGTTTGCCTGGAAGTGTTTACATAGGTATTTTTATACCCCAAGTAGACTCTAAACAATTTTTCCTCAGGTGGATAACAAGTGTTGGAGGTGTGATGGGTAAGAAAGAGGTGGCTGGAAACATATTTTTTGGGAGTGTAATGAGCTGGCAGACTTTAGGGATTCCCGGCAGACTGCTCTGTTGGATATGCTGGGTGAGCATATTGGATTGACTTGGGAGATGATTTTTTTTGAGTTATGATACAGAATCGGAATTGCCTATACATAACAAAGCCTTGCTGAGTCTAATTATGGTGACTGCCAAAAAAGCAATTACTAGAAAATGGAAATCAAATTCTAGAGCAACTTTGCTAGAAGTAGTGAATATAGTAACAGAGATAAAACAACTAGAACTGGGATCTTTAGAAAAGGGAGGGAGCAAACTATATAGGAAAAAATAGGAATTGTGGGAACCATGTATGCAGAGCAGGAATGAGGTTTAATAGGCAGGATTTGAATGAGCCATATAACGCTTAACTGACAATGACTGGCTAGATTATAAGTGATGTATAATGTTTGCAACTACAGTTGTTTCAGTGGTGTCTGTGATGTATACTGTTTGCAACTAAAGTGGGGTCATGTTGTTTTTCATTTGTATAAATTTACGATTGCAACTAAAGTGGAGTCATGTTGTTTGTTTTTCATTTGTATAAATTTACGATTGCCTATGTAATATGTGAAAATTTAATGAAGACGTTTGTTGGGGGGAAAGATATATATTTATTTTGCTCATTGTTACATTACTTAAGACTTCTAAACATATTAGTAAATATAAGTACTGTATCTTCATTTGAGCTAAATATGCATTCACCTCTTTCAATGTCTGATGTATTATTAGTTGTATTTGTATGTATTTGAGGATCATTTAGTCAATGTATATATTTAAGGTTACCTTTAAACACTGTGTTATTGAATAATCCCTTGGATGTGCGTGAGTTGAGGAGTATTAAGAATTTGTGTAGAAGCAGCACCACCACTAAATGTCTATTGCAGTGTAGATCAGTATCCCTGGAATAAATATTTTAGGATTTGACCATTAGGAGGTCACAAAGGAATCAGTTAGTCAGTCACAACATATTGTAAAACAGTTGGGAATGTTGCTGTTAGCGATTTTGATCCCTGTACCTAAAGCCAAAGCCTGGGGTGTTGCACATTGGTAGAGTAAATGAAAGTTATGTGTGGATAGTTCTGACTCAGTACGTGTAGCTTTTGGTAGCTCAGGGGAAAGAAGTGGTAATTGTTGGACATGTTGCTGATGTCATTTAGATTTAAGATTCCAAAAAGCAGTGATCGTCAATTTTGAAGTGAACTGAGAACAAGTGGAGTAGTTGGATACATACACCTAGTTACTCTTAGCAGAGACACTGGAATATCAAGTGGGAAGACAGATGTTCTTGGTGTTTCACTGTTGCAGTCATCACAACTGGGTTATCTGCCTGCAGGTAGCCCTCAGTCGGCCCGAATACCAGAGTCTTGGGATTTCTGTGTCGGATGCTGTCGTCTCTTCCATGACATCAGGTCGTCAGGGGTATAAAACATGCAGCAGAAGCCATGAAGTCTTTCTTGCCGAGAAAGAGCCCGAAGCAGAAACAGTTTGCAAGTGCCTGTCAGCCACTACCTGAAATTTTCGTTTTTCGAGTTTCAAACCTGAAGTCTTTTAAAGCTATGTACCCCATTGTGGATTATTTGTTCTTGCTCTAACCGATGTCAGAAAAAGTTAACAATTGTCTTGCCTGTGGAAAGCAAATACCTCACAGAGATTTTCATTCTTACAGCGTCACCTGTTTCGGCCCAGACCACAACGTCGCTCGCTGTTGGTTTTGTGCCTTGTTTAATGCCCAAACCATTCATTGTTGGGCTATTTTTGCAGCTAAATTCTTTCACTCTCATTCTCTGTATTCAGAAATGGCTTTGGTAAATCATCCGACTACCGATCTTCCAAAAAAGCACAAAGACAGAGACAGACCGCATAGGTCAAAAACCGCCGACCACGCTAAAGCTAGTCACCAGTCTGCCAGTACTTAGTGAGGCACCCTTGCAGCCCCTGATGCCCCTTCTACAGATTCACAGACATCTGCTAAGACCCATTCGGAGTCCGGTATACCGCGAGATGCTTCTTCGTCTATGGAACCTGTGGATGTCTGTACCTTGGATGAGTCCGGAGCCGCTGTGCAGGCACTGGCTTCTGAGGGTGTATTCCGATCTACCGATATTCGTATTAAACCGGCAACTTCATTTTTAACTAAAACTACCGAGTTTCTCAGGCCCTGAGTTTGCACTATGCCACAAAAACAAATGCTTAGAATGGCTGAAGGCCGTATTACTCTAATTAGGGGAATTCAGCCTTCCCCTGCTAAAAGACAAAGAATTAAATTTCTTTCCAAGTTTACAGACCAGGAGTCTGATGCCTCTGTCCCTTCTGATTACCAGGTCATACCTTTATCTACCTATGAGGATTCAGATGCAGAGGAATCCATTCCCTCTGCCTCCCCTCCAGAGGATTTTTCTTTTGGTGAAACATTGCATACCTTAAGAAAGCATTTCCACTGGGAATGCCAGGACTATCCTCACTCCAAAAAGAGACTCAGGGAATTTTTAGATTTGTCTCAGCACAGGCCTCTAGCTATACCCTCTGTCCTGGATATTGTAGATGATGTCTTCCTGGAATCCAGTCTTACTCCTGATACTTTACCACCAGCTCCTAGAAAACCTGACAGGTACTACAGAGTACCTGACTCTCACAAATTTCTCTTTAAGAATCCTAGTGCAGATCCAGAGACCATTTCCCAGGGACCTAAAAGCATTAAGGCTAATACAGCCAAAAACTCTACCCCTTCAGACAGGGATTCTAGAGCTTTAGACAGATGGGGTAAGAAGGTATATATATCTGCAACTCTTGCAGCAGGGCTTTGAATTGCCAGTTTCACATGTTTAAGTACCAGCAACATATTATGGAACTAATTAAACAAAAAATGGTGTTACTTTCAGATTGTACAGAAAATAAAGATTTACAAGAGTTAATGCATTCTGCAAACCAAGTTAGTAAACATACTCTGCAGTGTGGGTTTGATGCCTTAGAAGCATCTTGCAGGGCTGCTGTCACTGGGTCTGTACTGAGAAGGCATGCTTGGTTGAAGTAACAAGTCTCGCCAGACCATGTCAAAGCAAAATTACTAGATGCTCCATGAAATCAGGATTGTTTGTTTGGCACAAAAGCAGAAGACGTTCTTAAAAAGATGGAAGAAAAAGCTAAATCTATGCAAACTGTCAAAGATTTCTTACAGGTACAGCCACCTAGATTCAGTAGGCATTGGCCTTCTAAATATTGGTCCTTTCCAGTCCCTCCCAGGCCATCTCAGTCCAAACCCAGGAGAAACAGACCACCAAGACTACAGTCTCAGGGTATGCAGAGATCTAAACAGTGGAGTGTTCCCACCTCAAAAACAGGGAGCGGTAAGCCACCCCCTTATGGAAAAAGTTCACAAGGACTTTCCAATTATCCTTCCCAGCCATGCCCAAGTACTTGCACCCCTAGGAGGAAAACTCTCCCTTCATGCAAAAAACTAGATGTCCATTACTCAGGACCGATGGGTTCTAAACATTGTATCCCAGGGATACAGATTCTACTTCCACTCCTGCCAGCCCCAAGAAGGTTGTCAGACCTTCCTCCAAACCAGTGGGCAGAGGCTCAAAAGCAAGTACTTTCCTTTCTCCATATCAGGGCTATTCAACCTGTTCCATTAGAACAAAGGGGACAGGGTTTCTACTCCAGACTGTTCCTGGTGCCCAGAAAAGAGAGCTCTTGTCACTCTATCTTGGCTCTATCAATTCTCAACACCTTCCTGGTGGTCCCAAAATTCAAAATGCTTACCCTGCAACAGCTTCTCCCTGTGCTAGTCAATGTTGCCTGGTTAGTCACCCTAGACTTAAAAGAAGCTTATCTGCACATCCCCATAAGGGAGTTTTGCAGGAAATATCTATGTTTCAGGGCAGGCTCTATGCACTATCAGTTCTCTGCGCTTCCTTTGGCTTGTCTACTGTGCCCAGAGTATTCACAAAGTGCCTCGCTCCAGCCATTGCATACTGCAGGCAGAGAAATATTCAAATATACCCATACTTGGACGATTGCCTGATTCAGGCAGACAGTCAGGAATTGCTAGTTCAACTCCTCACATTTGTAAAAAGACTTTTAACTTCACTGGGCTACACCATCAATGAAAAGAAATTACAACTGGTGCCCAGTCAACTAATTGTATTCCTGGGAGCAAGCTTGAACACAATTTCTCAGATGGCATTCCTCACTCCAGGAAAGCAGGTCCATTTGACAAACTGTTTCAAACTAATAGCCACCAAAATGCAGCTATCTGCAAGGAAAATACTGCAAGCCCTATGGTTCATGACCTCATGCATTCTTCTAGTTCCATATGTAAGACTGCATATGAGGAAACTTCAGTGGTACTTAAAAAGTCTCTGGTGTCAACATTCTCAAGACCTGGAAATAGTGATTCCTATCATACCTTTTCTAAGGGCAGAGTTCCTTTGGTGGGCAGAGGCATGCAACCACAACAAGGGACTTCTTTTCACTCAACCCCTCGCCGCCCAAACCCTGACAACAGACGCATCAGACTGTGCATGGGGGGGATCCTAGCTGTACAGAATGCTCTGACAGCCTTCAAATACCTTATCCTTCCAGGACAGTTCCAGATAGACAGACAACACCACAGTTATGTGGTACATAAACAAGCAGGGAGGGAACTCATTCTTACCCACTCTGCAGGTTACCATGGCCCTGTGGAATGCAGCCTTGAGCAACCAAGTGCACCTACAAGCTCAATTCCTGCCAGGCAAGCAAAATTCACTGGCAGACGACTTAAGCAGAAATCTACTGGACCCTCATGAGTGGAAACTGGAACCCAACTCATTCAAACTTCTAGCACAGAGGTGGGAAACACTGGAGGTGGACCTTTTTGCCTCCCCCCAAAACCACCAGTTGAGCAAATTTTGCACCAGGAACCCTCACAGCAGAGCCTGGAAGTTGGATGCCCTATACTTTACATGGGAAAACCTCTCAATTTATGCCTTTCCTCCTCTGCCACTCCTCTCAAAAGTACTACTCATGATCAAACAGGACAGGCCAAGGGCAATCATTCTTGCACCAGACTGGCCACGCCAGCACTGGTACTCACTCCTACGCAGTCTGACAGCAGTGCCACCCTGGCACCTACATCACACACCTTCCCTGCTGTCTCAGCAGGAGGGACAGATTTTGCATCCACAGCTATAATCCCTAAACCTTGCAGCCTGGCTTATCCCCTGGATACACCACCAGCAACCTTCAGCAAACAGGTGCTTGACATCATCCTTGAGGCCAGAAGGCCTAGTACTAGGAAATCCTTTGCTGAAAAGTGGAAAAGATATTGTTCTTGGAATCAGTCTCAAGGAAAGGACACAGCTGTGCCCACCTTACCTCAAATCCTTGATTACCTAGCAGAGCTGCTCCACAGAGGCCTATCCTTCTTATCCATTAAGATTCATGCCTCTGCCATCTCAGCTCATTGTAATACTGAGCCACCTCTCTTTTCTCACCCTCTCATCAAACAATTCCTGAGAGGAGCTAATAATTTAAGGCTCCCTAGGAGAGCTCCCATCCTGGCCTGGGACCTTAACTTTGTACTGGAGAAGCTCACACTTCCCCCTGTTGAACCTGTGGTTCAGCAGAGTTAAAATTCCTCTCTTGGAAAACAGCCTTACTTCTAGCTATTACTTCAGCAAGAAGAGTGTCTGAGTTACAGGCACTAATGGCGGTGGAGCCCTTCATTATTTTCCATGCTGACAGGGTTTCCCTCAGGACTAACCCTTCCTTTATGCCCAAGGTGGTATCCAGTGTGGCTTTAAAACAATCCATCCATTTGCCTACCTTTTCCCTAATCCTCAGAATAAAGGGGAAAGGATCCTGCACTCCTTGGACATGCACAGGCAGCTCACGTTCTACCTTGACAGGACTAAGCCTTTCAGAAAATCTGACCAGCTGCTAGTCAGCTTTGCTACAGAGGCAGAGGGCAAGGCCATTTTGAAGCAAACCATTTCCAAATGGATAACACACTGCATCCATGTCTGCTACAAGCACCATGGAAAATCTACCCCTCAAGGGATCAGAACTCATTCCACTAGAGCTACTTCAACCTCTACAGCATTTCTCAGGGGAGTCCCTACCAGGGACATCTTGGAAGCTGCAACCTGGAGTTTTGTACATACCTTCACCAAGCATTACCACTTACCTATTCTTTCTAAATCCAGAGCTGGATTTGCTACAGCAGTCTTACAAGGCCTGTTAGCCAGCCCTAACACTTCTTGACTGCCTCCACCCTTCCTCAGCTTTGGGAATCAACCCAAGTGTAATAACTGCAACAGTGAAACATGAAGAACATAGTACAGTTACCATAAATGTAGATGTTTGAGTGTATTCACTGTTGCAGTCCTGGTTTCCCTCCCTCCAGCCTCCTGGCTTTCTCTATCCTTTCTACCTATCCTCTTTATGGTCATATTTTATGGCAGGGGTATTTACTTTTTACTGTAGGTGTTCCATACCATGTAATAGCTTCCTATTTTGGGTGATCCTGACATCTGGGGCAAGAAAAACTGATGTAATGGCGTCGGCTGCATGTTTTATACCTCTGATGACTTGACGTTATGGAAGAGGTGACAGCATCCGATGCAGAAATCCCAAGACTCTGGTATTCAGGCTGAATGAGGGCTACCTGCAGGCAGATAACCCAAATGTGATGCCTGCAACAGTGAATACACTTGAACATTTACATTTATGTTAAGTGTACACAACTGTACTTTTTAAACATAAAGTTAGGAAAATGCGGACTGCCTGGAAAGCTATTTTTCTGTTTATCACAATAATATCCAGAGAATTAATTAACAGTAGTAGAGACATTCGTTTACTTTATTAGATTAGCTATCGTTGTGGTCATAGCTATCCATGTTGTGTGTATGGTGATAATAATGGCATTAGACAAGGGCCATTGTGGTTATTCAGCTTACTGTTTATTGCTCACCACAATAGAATGACAGTACAAGTGGCTGGAATGGAGGATAGGAAGGGTAACAGACTCAGAATGCACAAGGGTGTACAACTGCAGGAAATAGCACATGCTGCAATTTGTTCTGTGTCCTCCATGTGACATTGGCACCAGTGAATTACCTGGGCAGCTGGGCAGCTTACATACCCAACAAAGAGGTAGTAGAAATTCTAGAAGAGCAATGGGTCGAATATGGCTCATTTACTCATTGTTAGTCAGGAAGCTGTACGTACAGAATGTCTGTCTCAATTTGGAAACAGTTCTTGAAAGACGTTTGGTAATATGATGTCTCTTGTACTGGTATTGTTGAATGCTGTCATGATCACATCAAAGGACTACATGTAAACAGATGCAATCCCGTCCCACTTTCATTTCTATTGTGCTACAGATTATCAATAACTCTCTGCAGTAAGGTTTAGTTAAAGAAGAAAAAATCACCATATGTTATGTAAAGAAATATCGTCCCATGTCTTCCATCATTCATGAACAGTTGTTGGAGATGCTGTGATATTTGGCTATTTCACCAACTTCGTTGGGTTATGTGGCTGTTATATGACCAGATAACCACAGTATTCTTTATAGTGGTTCAGAGACAAAGCCATTCACTATCCACACAGGGGTCAAACTCAGATTGCTTCAACCAAACCTCATGTCCTGTTGTCCCAGAATTCATCCTAAGTTATTTCCATTTGAACTGGCATTGAATGCAGACCAAACAAGTGGTTCACTTTTTGACATGTGTGTCCAAAAAACAAAGTTTCCGAGGTTTATGTCAGCTCTATAATGTGAAGGATGTCAAGGAATGATGCCCCGACTACATTCTATACAGTCTGAGTTCATTAAGCCAGTCTTCTGCTGGAATAACTTTTGGGTGGAGGGGTGGTGAGCAGTTGCCAGCTTGTCAGTCCTGGGGGGATGTATGGCAGCTCAGCCCAGATCAAGACTGACACAGAATGTGGCCTGGGTATGACAATACATATCATCAGAGCCAAGTGCATGCTTCCACCAGGCAGTACACATGCTGTAATTGAGGCATGCATCCATGCATGGGAGCATGCATCCTGTTAGATCCAGCAGAGTGAGGTTCCTGAATTCTCAAAACTGCAAATGAGGGGAAGGTTTAGGTTAAATTCAAAAGTGATTCCCATTTCCTCAGTAGTGTGTCAGGTATTTACATGTCTGTGGTTCATGTATTTCCCTGACTTGTGTCACTTAGGGTGCACCCTTAAATGTACCCTTAAAAGTGGGTGGCTTTGGTTCGAAGGGTGAAGCCAGCTTTAAGCCATTGAGGCATATCTGTACACACCATCTGTGGAGTCTGTCATCTTCCTCAAGGTCTTGCAGATTATCTACCACAGTTTGCCATTGGGAGGCAGTCCCTGGATATGGTCAATTACATATTGTGCCTCAATAGGCACTTCTTAACATCAGACATAAGAATTAGGACATAATTCTTCGTGCTGCTACCTTTTTTAGATGCTTCTTTATTGTGCAAGATTTATGAACAACACCAAGAAAAAAAATAAATCGGTTGTCAACTCTTCCGTTGTAATGTGAATGCAAACCTTGAATAATTTGCCATTGTCATCTGAACAGTCTTGAGAGGTATCATTATGTGGAACTGAAACGACTTGGCACTGTGAAATCTGAATGTGTCTGAAGTAATGAAATATGTGTGCATTGCTAACTACTGGAATGAAATTTGAGAATTAATGGACATAATGTGGACTGTAAAATAGGTACAGAAGTATGCAATATCTTGTCAAGCAGTACTTTTAAATAGCTGGGGTTAAACTAGAAAATACTTAGGACAGCTGAGTATACATTGTTAACTATTCTAGCCACTGGCAGTAGGTAAAACTATTAGATCAAAAATTGCTAAAGTGAGAGTACAAATATAGTACTTTAAGCTTGTGTTTCAAATAGTCTTATTCAGTTGAATTCAATTAATATTTTTTGTTGTAAAACAAAGACTGCATGTATAGAGAATCACTCACACTGGCACAGCGAGATCTCAGATAGTGTACAGAATGATGGCAGTTATTTTTTACATGATAGTGCTTACTTATTCACAAGCTTAGGAAGCTTGCCAGGAGAATATCACATACAAATAAAACCTGATGCAGTGCCCCTGCAAAGAATGAAAAGCCTAGGTATCATTATGAAGCAATTAGAGCTAAGAGAATGCGTAAGTATTACTCCAACTGTTGTAAAAAAGACAAGATTCAGATCTAAATGAAGTAATTAGAGAGTCCTTACTCTTGAAGAATTGGTTTGAAGAATGGCAATTCTTTTAGTGCTACTTGCAAAGTCATGTTTCTGCTAAGTAGTGCTAAATGAAGAAAACTCCAAATAATAATGTGCTATGGGGGGGGGCAGGTTACACTTTCTTTAATGAGGAGAAAGATGAAATAAAAGCACTTAGAATACATTTGATAACTGCTGTCAGTGTGGAAATAGTTTGCCATCTGTGTTTTTGTTCTGCAAGAGCACAATATCCTGTAGGGACTTGTATTTTTACTGAGCTGGGGAACTGTACCAAAGGCTGTGAAGTTTGTTCATAACTAGTTATTAGGTACGCATTGAGGAACCTAACCCAAATTTCCAGTTGCCCCAAGGCTTGCTCAAAGTCACATGGTAGGCAAATTTGGGCTGAAGAAATCTGTGTATCTTAACTCATAGTTGTAACAGATCTCCCATGAAGCAGTTGAACCAGCACCTTACTAACCATAGGCAAACATCACATGGTTATGCCAACCAAGATCTACAGGACTCTCTAATAAGAGATGAATTTGTGCTATAAAATTGATGAAAAAGGGGCTTGCTTTTAAAAGTAAAAGACCTGACCTTATCAAAATCTTTGGATGTGTGCAGAGCAAGTAAAATTACTAGAGTGTAGCTAAAATAATAAACTAATAAAAAATGTGTGTGACATAGAATGTGAATGAAATACTACAGTAAAATGAGATATGAAGACAAGATACGTTGTAAATGTGATGCATTGGAAAGAGAAAGCCATAAGACAGTATACTGTAGTAAAGAAAGAAATTCAGTATAGAGGTGCTTGCATCATTGTAACATACATTTACAGTAGATGTTACTGTAAACATAAATGGACATTATCCAGCTTTTTATCAATCTTGAAGAATCTGTTCCTAGAAAATGATGTTTCTCTAATACATGTGAAAGCAAAGTCAATGTGCGCAGAAGATTTGCAGACTTTTGAAGAGAAATATGAAATGAACTGTTTGTTGATGCTGATGAAGTAAAAAGATGTCATACGTATAGTTCTATACTTCTTACCTCCAGAATCAGGGACAAATCCAGAAATAATCAGGGACAGTTTTGAAAATATTAATGCTATTAACTTGAGAAGTTGACAGAAAGAGATAACATGAATTAAGGTGGATCCTTAGAGGGAAAATAAGTTTATAATTCTTTATTATCTAAGTGTAATCTACTACCATTTCTTCCAAAATGAATAGTCTTGTGTGGCTCTGAGAGGGACAAAGCTTTGAACCAAAGTCATGGATATATTGTGAAAATCATGGACAGCAGAGGGGTATGGTGACACTGCAAAATCTAATGTTGCATATGAAGTTATGAAATAGCACTACATGGTAAGTTGTGGAAATAAATACTGAAAATGATATTTGTTCAGTCTCCTGATATGACCAGTACCACCAGTCATGCTTCCAAACACATTCCACATCAAGTGGGCAGTTTGCTGTGCAAACAGCAGTCTGCTTTCCCAGCCCATTGGCAGCAGTACAGAGCCAGTCACCCATAGAGATCAGGTGTTCCAGGCAGGATACTTGGATTTAATGTCTGAATCTAAGCTTTCAAAAACACATTTTATATTCACAGTTCAGGAGTGGCCAGAGATCCTATGCTGGTCAAAGAAACTGTTAACAGAAGTACACTGAAGCTGTACATAAATATGTCTGATGTGGACATAAACTGGGAGACGCTAGCTCCAACTGATTTCACTGGTGTAAGAACTCAAGGAAGGCAGTGATGTGTTTTGAAGAAAAACATTTTACATTTCAAACTGAGAGAGAGAGTACAAAACAATGGAAATGTCAAGTAACCACAGCATGTGTTCATCTTAAATTTGAAGCAGTGCTCAGAGCTTGTTAAGGAGTCCATTCTTTTCTTGGTGACCCCACCCCACCCAGTTGCATACCTATTGGCTTTTCTATTATCCTGGTGAGTTCTTTTATGAAAAGAGGCTATTGTACAGCCAGCCAACACGATTTTTTATTTGGGCATACTCCCCGATTCTGACAAAGAAGCTTGAGTGGGTGTCTGGTCCCCTTAGCATGCATATTTCAGCTTATACACAAACCTACTGCAGACTTTGAGCCCACTGCTTGGTCGCAGTAATTTCTAGCTTTTCTGCCGAACCTGCTAAGTCAGCTGGCCCCCACCAGTCAGTTTTCAGTGAACTAAACTTTCATACCTTCCTTCAAGGTGGGCAAACTGGCTCCAGCTGTTATTACCACCTTCCTGGGTTGGCTTGTCCAGTGCTTAGGGTTACTAGACTGTCTCTGGTACCCTGAGGTCACAGCCAGGATTATACCCTGGGTGACAAAGAGCTGCTCAAAATGTTCGTGTTTTTGAGAGGGGTAGCACATACAAAAAAGGGTATATTAATACCCACTGTATGGTATGCAGTTCCTCTAGTGACTTTGGAGATGAACTAAAACAGATTGCAGGCCATGCTGGATAATATTTGTGGATTTATTGCTCAGTCGTGTAAATCAGAGCACCACTGCCACATTTTAGTGGAAACTGGGTGGGTTCCTGTTTACCTGAAAGCTGTCACTTATCTGCAGGGTTCTCCACCTTAGATAGTTCCCATCCTTAAAGAAGTTGCAGACACTGCATACCATCTCTGGAGCACTTTTTTCTCAGGAGCCAATTCCTACTCTTTCATTGTATCATTACAATTTCTTCTGACTAGGAGTAAAGCATCTTAATTTCAGGGCCCATTACTTCAGAACTTCATAACAACTATCAGAATATTTCCTTATTTTCTTTCATAACAGCTTTCATAAGTTACATGAAGTCCAAACAGAGTGCAGATTCTTTAGTGATGTGACCCAAATCTAGCACGAGTATATTATAATGCATATTTACTTCTAAGTGCTGTGTATTGACTTTTGTACACACTGTGACTCAGGTTACCTTTGGGAACTGTTTTTGAGTAACAGGTCAGTTGTTTGATGTTGTGGGCTGTCAGCCATATTGCTACTGTTACGATGGGTTTCTTCTCTTTCAGTTGAGAACACTTTGTATCACTTAGACAGCATCTAACTTTATAGTTACTTAATATCAGTCATAGCATTGCACTGGCATTTTTACTTCAGTTGCATTCTGTTATTTTCTGAATATGTTTACAAACTTGGCGAATGCAGATGCGTCACTCCCTTACATTGAAGTGCAAGCCTTGCTGCATGCACTAGATACTGCTGCACCCAATATAGAAGGATACACCACAACATTGTGGTGGTGCTGTTGCATACCATTGCTTCTACCCATGCCTGTAAGGTTAGGAGAGGGTGCTGCTAGTAGAAGCATTAAAGAAATAAATAAATAAATCAGCTTCTGTGTTCAGGAGGCAGTAGAGCAACGTGAAGGCAGAAGCTGCAGCTGAGGGATTATATGGACTTTTGAGGCTGTATGATCAGACAGGTTGCTATTGGCAGCAAGGAAAAATACTTTGAAGGAAAGTGTGCTTAGAGTTATACATACTGAGCAAATGGCTTCTAGATTCCTACTTCTTTACTTGGACAAGCTGCCACCAGGATAGACTATGCTGTGCTGTGATGTGGGTGGGGGTTGGGGGTGGCAAGAAGAAAGAGATAAGTAAGAGAGGGAGGGGATGGAGTGCCCAGAGCAAAAAAAAAAAAAAAAAAATGCAGAAGACATGCTATTTGGTCACTAAATTTACTTTACCAGCACTTATGTTTGAGTTTTTCATGCTTGTGGTACAGTAAGTTTGGACCCAACTTCTGAAGTTGCACTGCAGTTTCATTTCATATTCAGCATGTATGCATTGTTTGTGTGCTTTGTTTTTATTTGTTATTCTGTAGTTATGATGGCATTAATAGTTTTTTTAATGAGGAAAGAATAAATACAAGTGCACTTTGCAGTGTGCAGGCCATTGAAGTACAATTCTTTTCTTTCCAGCAGTGTGTGTGTGTGTGTGTGTGTGTGTGTGTGTGTGTGTGTGTGTGTGTGTGTGTGTGTGTGTGCGCACATGCGCGTGCACTCGCTCATTATGGTACTGATTGATATAGGGATCATAGGCTTGTGTATAGTTCATCCAAAGCAAAGGAGGAGGAGAGCAGAGCAGCAACACTGATCTGGGCTTCATCAGGCATTTCAGTGTGTATGCTGTCCACATCTTTAACATTATGCTATCATGATGGCATTCTGCAGTCATGGTGTGAATTGGGATGTCATCTGAAGAGTTATTGTTCTGTGAATTAAATGTGGAGTTGTTGAAGCAGTTGGAATATTTACTGTTCACCAAAGACATACAGAGAGGGATAACTCTTATTTTAAATTTATACTTGAAGTGACCCAGATTCACAAAGTATGAACTCTTTTGTCTTTGTCCTGGCCACATGAGCAAACTGCAGGTTTCTTATTTATCATGCATACAGTTGTGTGAGGACATTTGTAAAAGAGATTACTGACTTTCTAATCCATGCTGTGTTGTGGCATGTTTATCCTGCTATGTCACCATAACCTTCTGTTTTTTGTTTACTTCATTATATGGGTCAAGGGTTACTATCTGATCATTACTAAAGAATACCCACGCAAGCCCTTATGTTGGAAGATCTTCCTCTGCTCACTAAACAGGTTTGAGACTGTTTGCTGTTATACCTAGACTCAGCAGTAGTCCAGGGTTTGATTTCCACAAACTGCATTTGCCTACTGTGCAACTGTGACTATATGTCCAGTAACTTAGTAAGAATTTTTTTGTAAGGTGTCCAGTATTCCCTTTTGTGATGAGCTGGTTGCCACATTGTCATATATGTCTAAGTACCTGTGGACATGGTCTTTGTTCTTCCAGGCTGATTATTTTACCCCATCCAAGGATGTACTTGGGCCATTTACTTACTGGATTTGGCATCTTTGGACCGGTACTTATAGTTTGTCTGCGAAAGCCTGATCCCCATGAAGCATCACTGGATCCCAGTTGTTTCAGTAACTGTACTACATTGTCTTGAACCTTCCATTTTTTGGGAAAGGTCAGTGATAATGCTGTTTAAATGCAGTTCAAATCTTGATTGGTTACCAGTGGCCTCATGGACCTGTAGCATTTCAAATGTTGCACTTGCTGTAGTACTGAGACTGTCCTCATTATGGCAGTAAATTAATTTCTGATGGTTAGAGAGCAACATGTTTATTCCTCATTGATTATGATTAATCTCTCTGCAGCATTTCATAGTGTAATCATTTATTTATTTATTTATTTATTTACATTTGTTAACCGGGAGAGTCCGACTGGACACAGGTCCGTTTTCAGTGGAGGCCCAGGGAGAAAAGCTCCACATTAAGTATTATTTGCATTATACAGTTAAAAAACATAGCATTTAAATATAGACATTAGTCCAGTTAAGGACACAAGACAAGAAGAAAACAGATGTAAAACAGCTGTAGAGCATAGTACAATTTTAAAATATGGTGACATACTAAACATGGTTAAAATGTAGTTGAGATTCATCAGTGACCAATTGATACAAACTGTTTTTGAGGTACATAACAGCCATTAGCAGTTGTTGCTACAAGAAGTTAGTATTATGTGGTAGGTAGTTGTGAACATTAGTAGCCAAGCTTGCTAAGAGTAGGTTGTTGATAGGGGCTGTGAGTGGTAGTGGGTGGGGGGAGTAGATGGTATTAGAGGGGGGGGTTGCAAGGGCATATCTGGCAAGTTTTGAAGTGTGATTTTAGTAAGGATTTAAAGTGGGTGCAAGAAGTTACAGAGGTAATTGAGGATGGGAGGGAGTTCCAGAGTTTGGCTATAGTGCAGGAAAATAAAGCTTCTCCAGCAGAGTTAATGGCTCTTGTGACCTGTAGGAGTTTTTTGTGGCTGGATCTTAGTGGTCTTGTGGTTATGTAGGGTTGGAGTAGATTCTGGAGGGATGGGACTTTTAGTGGTTGGTTTATTAGTTTGTGGGCGAGTGTGAGCTGGTACCATTGAAGGAGGTGGGGGAGCTCTAGCCAGCCCAGTTCTGCTAGTGAGAGACAGTGGTGAGTACGGTAGGAAGCCCCTGTGGCGAATTTGGCGATTTTGTTGTAGCAGGTTTCGAGCTTATTTAGATCACATTGTCTAAGGTTAGTAAATACTGGAGAGGCATAGAGTAGGGTAGAGATAAGATGAGAATTTGCTACTGAAATTTTAGCTGCTTTGGTAAGTAGTTGCTGATTTCTATACAATGCTCCCAGTTTTTTGTGCACTTTTTTAATGGTCATGGAAATGTGAATGTCAAAGTTCAATTTATTGTCTATTTCTACTCCTAGTAATTTGGTGTGCTCTGTAGGATGGATGGTGGTGTTGTCTTTTGCTGTGATGTTAAAGTAAGAGCTGCCTAGGGTAAGTTTGGTGGGTTGGAAGATTAATAATTTTGTTTTGTTTGGGTTGAGTATTAGTTGGGCATCGGATAACCACATTTCAATAGAAGAAAATGCTTCCAATGCTTCCTGTGTGACTTTTTGCAGTTCTGGGAGGGAGTGGGCTGTGCAGATGATGGTTGAGTCATCTGCGTATTGTACGAGTGTGCCATTTGTTGTGGCTGAGGCTAGATTATTGGTGAAAATAGAGAAGAGTAGGGGTCCCAGGATGGACCCTTGGGGAACTCCTATGGAGACTAGTAGTTGGGGGGATAGGTTGTCCTGCCAAACAACTGCTTGTTGGTGGTCAGATAGGTAACTCTGAAACCAGTTGATGACTGGTTGAGAGAAGGATAGGTTATTGAGAAGAGAGATGGGTTGTTTGTGTGGGACCATGTCAAAAGCTTTAGAGAGGTCTAGGAAGGTAGCTGAGGAGAGATAACCTGCATTTTTATTTTGTAGGATAGTGTTAGAGAAAGAGAGTAAGGCGGTGGTGGTGCTATGGTTAGGTTGGAAACTGTGTTGTGTGTTGGAGAGGAGGTTGTTAGCAAGGAGGTGATCTGAGACTTGAGAATGAATGCATCTCTCTAGTATTTTGGAGAGTGGCAAGAGAGTAGCTGTAGGGCAGTAATTGGTTAGATCTGTGGAGGGGCCTCCTTTGTGAAGGGGAATTATGTGTGAGACTTTCCATAGTGTAGGAACATTACTTTCTGACAGAGATCTGTTAATCAAGAGTGATACGGGGTAGGCTAGAGTTTCAGCTGCAAGTTGAATGTATTCACCTGGGAGGTTGTCTGCTGCTAATCTGGTGGTTTTAAGTTTAGTTAGTAGTAGCTTTATTTTGGAGGTAGGAACAGGAGAGAAAGAGAAGCTAGTTGGGAGATTGTTAGTTCTAGCTGATGGTGTGGGCTTATGGGGGGGTTGTGTTGTCTAGCTAGTGATAGTACGGTTTGTGTGAAGTGATTGTTGAAAGAGGTAGCAATATTTTCGTAGGAGTAAGTTAAGTTAGGAGTGGGTGTACTTACTTTACCTGGGTGGAGGATGGAGTTTATTGAGGACCAGAATAGTTTGGGGTTATGTTGGGAGGAGGTAAGGGCAGACTGTTAGTATTGGATTTTGTCCTGTTTTATAAGCTTTTTGGTTCTATTGCATAGTTCTAGGAATTTTTGCCTAGTGGGGGGGGGGGGGTTGGTTTTGCACTAGTTGTCCCATGCTTTATCCCTGTTTTTCATTTCAGACTTCGTGTTTTTTTGTAGCCATGGGGATTGTTGGGCTCTAGTTCGGGAACGTCTTATGGGGGCATGGTAATTAAGGATGCTTAGGAATGTTTTATTATAGTAGTCAACTGCGTCATCTAGTTTGAGGTATTTTAGAGGTTGCCAGTTACAGTCTTTTAAGGATGAGCTGAATGAGAGAGGGTTGAAGTTAGTTTTTTTGCGTATTTGATGGTAGATGATGGGTTTTGCTTTATAAAGGTGTTTTGTTAGTAAGAAGGTTGGGGAGTGATCACTGAGGCTGTCAGATAAGCAGTCTGCTATATATGACTGAGGGCTCTTATTGACTAGTATCCAATCAAGGGTAGTGTGTTTGTTGGAGTTATTTATCCTAGTAGGTGACTGGACTAGGGTGAAGCCATGAAGATTTACATGATGGGTTGGGTGGTTGCTAGAGCAGTATTGCCAGTCAGTGTTGAAGTCTCCTAGAATTAAAGTTTCTTGGGGTAGGTGGTGGGTAGTCCAGCTGAGGAGGTTTTCAAGTGGAGGGATGTTGCGGCCAGGTGGGAAGTAGCAACCTATTATGTTTAGGGTTTTATTTTGGTTTATTTTAAGGTTGGCATATATTATTTCTTCCTTACCTATTTGGGGAGCTGCTAACTTTAAGATCTGGATGTCTAGATGCTGCTTAAATATTATAGCTATACCACCTCCTTTTTTGTTTAGTCGGTCTACTCTTAGTATATTGTAACCAGCAGGGAGGATTTGCTCATTAGTAATGTGTGGTTTTAACCATGTTTCTGTAAGGATCACTACATCAGGGGAGTAGAAGTCTATGGTGGCATGGAATTCATGCACCTTGTTGCATATACTTCTAATATTTAGGCTTATCAGAAGGAGGTAAGTTGGCTTTCTATTGGCTGTGATTTGGGAGATGTGGTTTGTAGTCTGATTATGGGGGGAGGGGTTAGAGATAGAGGGACCAGGATTAGGACGGATGTCTCCACTGAGTACTAGGTTGGATATGGATGATATTATTAGTTTTATCAATTTCTGTATATGTTTGCTTATAAGGGAAGTTTTTTGATTGTGTTCTGTGGGCAATAGGTATGGTGGTAGGGTTATGTTAGGATGAGGGGTTGTTTTTTAGTTTAGGTATTGTGGTCTGTAGTCTATATAGAGGGTGTATTGGGAAGGTTCTTGACCTGATGAGAGAGTAGTAGAGTAGAGGTGGGATATGAGTGGTGGTGTGTGTGGTGGTACAGTGGTAGTGGTTGAGTGCAGGAATGGTGGAGGTTTGGTACGGTGATGTATTCAAGGAGTGTACATGCAGTGACTATAGGTGTGGTGTGCTTGCACATATTAGCTGAGTAGGAGGGATAGTAGTGAGAAATTGTAGGAGGAAGTATAGGTGTGGTGATTTTATAGGTTGAAGGGTGGGAGGGGTTACTGTTTGTTATAAAGGTAGGACCACTGGGGGTGGGTGGGAATTGGGGGAAGGGAGAGGGGAGCGTAGCGGGCAACAGATGAAGGAAGACTATCAGTGGGTTTATAGGTTATAATGAAAAGGGCTGGTCCTAATTAGGCTGCAGTTGTTCTTGTGAGGAGGGGGAGGATCAGAATAGACCAGAAAAGTGGTGGATAGCAACAGTATGATGAAAAGGGCTGGCCCTGATTTCACAGATATGCAAGTCTACAGAAACAATAAGAAAAGGCAGTAGTTACTCTGACTGCTTGTTTTGCATACCTGTCGTATTGAAATAAAGTAAAATAATAAAAAATATCATGATATCCTGAACATTGGAGTTCTTACTATGGTCACATTTCTGCAATACTAGATTAGTTCAGGATATACTAAGAAAGTGGTTTCAGGTCCAAGTATCTCTTAGTATTACTGTCTGGAGAGTTGAGTGACCCAGGATATTCATTCTTAATTTCATTGTTATTTACAGTATCAGCCTTTCAGCTGAGAGGTTTGGCATATCGTTTTTATGCTGATGATTCAGATATACAACTTCCTCCTTTAGGAACAAATTAAATGGCCATTCTTTTGAGACTTGTTTGTAACAAGTTGAAATTGAACATATCAAAGAAGGAGGCCTTGATTGTGCAAGTACTTTTGAAGGAATCATCTGTCCTGACACTTCTTTCTTACATCTTTTACAGTGACCAAAGGCTCTGAAATTTTTACTAGAGGGATTTTGTCTTGGCATTGGCCTCAGCATCTGGCTGAAACAGAGGAACCAGCTGGCAAGTCCTATAAGGCAATGCTGCTTTCATCTGCTGAATGTCTCCAGAATTTGGTAGCTGATACCTCTTGAGGACATCTCTTACTACCATTCTCACCTTGGTATCTTCCTGCCTTAACTTTTACAGTAACCCTTACCTTAACCCCCCCCAAATGATAAATTACAACCTGTGAATACTCCTCAGCATGGTCGCATACCAGTGTGCACTCTTGGCACCATATTACTGTCATCCTGTGGTGTCTGCATTGGCTTCCATTTCAGTTTTCAGCTGAGTTTAGAGTTGCAGTATTACTATTTTTGACCGAGCATGGCATGAGTCCCCTTACTTGAATGAACTGATTTCTCCTATTGATCATGATCACCGAGGGCATTACATACTCCCCCCCCCCCCCATGGAACTGATATGGTTCCCAAGGTATAGTTAAAGTTCAAGTCTAAAGACATGAAATAAACATTTATTTTGGTGGAAAAAGAGTTTGCATGCATCCTTATGCATGAAAAACTTCTCTGTGTTGAAACAAGTTCTTTTTTTCAAAGCCTTTTCTAAACTTTTAAAAAGAGCTTCTGAACGCAGAAGCCAAAGGGGGTGCAGCCGATTTTACAGAATTAATATTAATGTGTGGGGAAGAGGCGTTTATGTCACATTGGGTTCCCATTGTAATTATGCTGGATTAGCCTGTATACATAAATGTGAATCAATTATTTAATTGCTTACCTATTAAATTAACAGTTTGTCAAAAAAGTAACCATTATTGTTTTGCCAATCTGTTAAACAGATCTGAAATTACATAATTGAATCAATTATGTACATATGTTAGTACATTGTAATTAGAGCTTGAATCTAATATATTAAGTAAATGCCTCCTGCCCACTTATTTGTATTAATGCTGTAATATGACTGTGTCCACTAATGACCTCCACATTCAGAAGCTGCTTTTAAAAGTATTTCTTTCTAAAAATGGTGCAGAACAAAGTTTTTATATGGTTAATAGAAAGACTTTTCTTTTCTAGGCAGCTGCATCCATTTCTGATGCTGTGTATTCATATCCTTCATTCCTGGTGTAGATCTTGTCACACCTAATGAATGGATATTAAATCACTACTCTGCAGCAGAAGCAGTAAGTATTTAGCATTGTTGGATAGACATTAAGACTTTATTCTACTGACTGAAAAAAAAGTTTATCACACTCAGTTCCATTAAAGACTATGATTCCTTTATTGACTTCTGTGTGGGAAGAATGTAGACATGTGTTTCGCTGTTTGCTCCAAACATATGTATCAGTTGTGCTGCTATGTCACTGTATCCTTTAATAATGGGATGGAATCGAGCTGAAGACTACTGATTTATAAATTTAATCCCCGTTGCCCATCAGTAGTGGTAGACAGTTAGTTAATGTTGTTGGGCAGACACTTGTAATCTTACTGACTGCAGAAAAATGTCTTTGTACTGTCTGTCCTATAATGAAAACTGGTTTTAAAAATAATTCAATCCGTGGCTCGGATTACCTAAGTAATTAAATAAATAAAAACCTGTGTGAAAACATCTGCTAATTTAATGGGCAGAGCTGTGGTTTCAGGACTAGATTAATCAGTGAAGTGTGGTGGAGAACATCCTCTGATTTCATTTGCCTGCTGCTGAGCTCAGTGATAAATAAATCTGTCAGAAGTGGCAAAATATAAAGGTTTTGGAACACTACATAGTTGTTCATATGTATAGGAAATGTTTGTAATGCACTAGATGTGTAATGAAATCAACCAGAGTATTAAGCTGCATTTTATGGCTGCACATTCCTTAATAAATTATTTATGGCCCTATCTCATGACAGCTAAATGACGCCTCTCAGTGTTTCTGGAATTACATCCTACCGACGGCTAGAGGCATCAGATATTAATTGCTCATATTTACATTAATAAGCCAAAACAACGCTACTTCCAAAGTATTTGAATATTTCATTTTAAGCTTACACAATGGCAAACAAGCTGTATTGCTATTTGACCTATGTCTAGTGCAGGTAAACTGATATTAATTGTTCACATAATAATGTATATCGTCATAAATTTCATGTTTTTCTAAGTATCTCGACAGCCAAGTAGGACAGACAGAACTGCTCAGCCTCGTATGAAAGCTCTCAGCTAGATGAACGAAATGCTGCTGACACTGTGTGTGTGTAACTTGAGTGGCTGATGGCATATTGTAAGTTGTTTACAAAATATTGCAAACTTAATAGTTACTGTGTTTACAGTGACTTGTAAATAATACTAACACTGTAAAAATATTTTTTGCTGAAGAGTTTGTTTACACTTCTTTAGTAACCCCTATAGTTTCACAGATAAGAACATTTGTTTGAAATGTGAGGACATAATGTTTCAGAAAGCTTAGCTTCTGCCAATTGGACGTTACAGTACCAACTTCCAGAGCTCCATGGGAGGGAATGAAACTGTATTCAATGTTCGCTAACTAAAGTCAGTCCCTGCCTCCTAGTATGACTTGTTTGTATTCAATGGCATGTTAGGTTGAGAGTTTGTGCATTTGTTCTTGACATTGTAGCTGCAGAAGAGCCGTAAACCAAACTTGCAGAGGTATGTGTGGAATGTGTGGTTCGTAGATACAGTGGTTTGCCATTTGTTTGGAGCTGATACCACTGACAATTGTTTGTTTGTCTCACATTGTATTTAGCAGTAGGATCTTATTAAGCAGCTTCTCCTGCATCCAGTCTGGAAACAAATCTGTGAAAGTTAAATGTCACGTAGTGGTGGGGCTAAGCCTCTGCAGGTTCAGTAGGGTGCAGATGTTTGGTTTTTTGTTAGTAAAATTACCATCTTAGTGCTCCAGTATATCACTGTTTGTAATGCGGCAACACTTTGGACTATGTACACAACATTATTCTGGTTTAATGTTCTTAACAACCTCTGAACACGAGTAGTACAGAAAAAACATTAGTTTACCAATAAGGCACTGTCAAACTGCCTATCCTGTATTGAAATAGTTGTTTTACGTACCTAGTTTGAGGGATGGTGAGAACAGACTTTTGCATTTAGAAAGCACTTAAAGCACTATCTACACCCTTTGCCGAAGGAATTTTTCACAAGCTCCTTTAGATTAGTCATTGTATCTGTTCTTTCCGTATCTTTACCTTGGTTAAAAATGCATACTGTGCAATTAACTCTTTCATCAGCCAGTGAGTACCACCAAGATATTACAATTTAATACAATTTGCAAAAAAAGTTAGAAAGTTACATTATTTTTTCCAACTTATCACTCTGTTAAACATTATCTACAGTTCCACTCATTTTACCATACAATATTAAGACTTTATACTTCTCCATTTACTTAATAGTTTTGACATTTCTTGCTCTAACTAAGCTTACATCAACACATTCTTATTTATGATTCGGTCACAATCCCCACTTTCTCCTTCCAAACCTCAGACCCTCACTGTGTTACATTTCTCATTCCATATAAACCAAAGCAATAGTTACAAAATGCGTATAATTTGCAGTTTGTGTAAACAGTTGTTCTACATTTAGCCTTATCCGTCTTTGTCTCATAGGTGCTGAAGATTCTCCTGCTCTTCATTGCTTCCATGTGCACTTACATACTAGAAAATGTATTTACAGTTCCAGTACATCTTTACACTGATTGTGTCTCCTTTGGTTTTGACTGCCACCCATGGCTTGCTTCAAAGACCTCCAGAGTGATTCTAATACATGCTCCCAAGTCATGCAAAACCCTTTATCAAAAAGCTAGATAGGTTCATTGGTATATACTAAGCTAATAAACACAAAGGCATTTTGAAGCCTAGGCATGCATCCCAAATGTGTATAGGTCTACAGTTCTATACTAACCTTACATTATTTGAAACTAATTGTAGCCTAACCTCAGCAAACAGTAGGGTGGGAGGAAGGCGACCAGGAGAGCAAGTGTGTGGCTGCCAAAATTGACATATCCTACTCAGTGGTGAAATGCCCAGTTATTAGGATGTTTTCCGTACAATGCCTAAGTATTAGGCATGCTTCATGGAGTATTATGAAGCCCGTTTATGATTAGGAATAGATTGTTTCCTTTTCACCTTCCTCAGCAGATAGTGCTGTTAATAATCTCTTGTTGTGGCTGGGGCTTTTGCTCCTACCTAGCTAACCTCCATATTTTAACCTTGGTGATGGCAGTTAGGGAGCCCATTCACCTACAGTCAGGGAGGGAAAGTGATGAAGGAATGAATCTGTATTCACTCTTTGTTACTTTCCATATAGTTGTGGTTATCTCTGTGGGCACCTTTAAGTAAAGTGGGAATACCCTTTATCTCCATTAAGACCTTTTTTCTGAGTTTTCTTGTTACTTTGTAATCATTATGGTCTCTGGGAAGGGGACAGTTTTCATTTCTGCACCTGTCCTAGTGTGTGACCGGTCAGAATATGACTCCTGGTTTACTCCTGGGCTACACTACTGCTGATTTCTGGATTGCATGAGCGCTCAGTATGTATAACTCTGTGACGCAGAGCAGCTTTTCTAGATCCCTTATTCTCTGAACCTGCTCAATACACCAACATCAGTAGACTTTGTTTCCAGCCCATATCTACCTCCACCATCAAAAGACTTCTCCTCATGCTAAAAACTACTACTGTTGCCCAAGACAACCTTCCAGCTGAATACAGCAAACCTACAGCTAATGCCATAGTCTATCTTGTTTTCATACTAATCAACTGATCAAAGAAATCTATGTCCCAGAACTCAGAAACAAATCTTAAATGTTACCACTGCATAAAGGTGAGAATTCCACAGATCTCTCCAATTAGCATCCCTAATCCATTCTGTCATCTCCTTCTAAAGTGACAAATTCATATCCCAGAGGCTCCCCTCACTCTGGAACAAAATCCCAATCCATGTCAGACAGAGCCCCTCAATGACCCTCTTCAAGAAGAATCTTGACGTTTGGATGGGAGATCGTAAATTTACCCCTGGGATCTCTTCTATGTCACTGCTAGACAGAGGCACGGTAAACTAACCTTAAATGGGCTATCTTCTGTGACCTACTATACAGAGGCACAGTCAACTAATCTAAGAAGGGTGGCGAAAGACAAACACACTCTGGCTAGGCTTGTAAATGCCCTAGGGCAGATAGCCTAGTATCAACCTATGAACCTATGAAAAGTGTCTCCAAAACCAGCTAGTTAACTTTATTTCTGGTAATAAACTGTTACCTCCAACACAGCATGGATGTTATTTATTTATTTATTAATTACATTTGTTAACTGGGAAAGTCTGACTGGGCCAGACCTCTGTCAACCAAAGAATAATTGAAGGCAAACTCATAGCTGCTGTATTTTTAGACCTCTCTAAAGCCTTTTATACTGCATTCTGCCACCTTCTGCAAAATAGGTTCTCTTTGTTAGGACTAGACCCACCAGCACTCTCTCCTGGTTTAACAGCGATTTCATTGGCAGATGACAGGCTGTGAAATGGCAAAGAAGCATCTCCTTCTTTGTAATAGTAGTAGTGGTGTCCCCAGGGGACTATTCTGGGCCCAGATGGTTTAAATGTATTTATAAACAATCTCCACACTGCAAGTACTTGTGCTACTATCATCGTGTGTGGATGACTCATCCCTAATCTGCTTTGCTCAGAATATGGAAAAAACTGTAACAGATCCACCAAGAATCCCTACTGCCCATTGAAAGCTGACTCTCAGTTTCTTCTAACCTCTTCCCCCCGCCAAAAAAAAAAAATCTAAACTAGCTCTAATTAACCCTAGTAGTTTTAGCACCAGAGGAATCTTTTCAACATATCCTCTTCCAGTTGTATCAAGCTGAACTAATAATCCACACAAAATATGTAGGAATAATAACTGATGAAAATTTGAAGTTTGACTTTCATTTGAAACAAGCAGTAAAAAAAAACAACTTGGTGTCCTGTATAGGATAAATCACTACTTTACATAGTATGAAAGCAATTAACACAACCTACCTACTCCCCACCCTATGCTGCTCTCATTTTTATAAATCTGCAAGCAACCCAGTCCCGCCAACTTGAACAATGCTGCAACAAAATAGCAATATTTGCTGCTAATATCAAGTACAAGACATGTAACTGCTTAGCTCTAAAACCACTTGAATGGACTGAACATACCCTAATCTCTTCATTAGTCAGTATACAACCTAATCTACCAATCAGATACATGCCACATTATCCACAACATAAGTCATCACTACAGTACCTATAGGACAAACATTTAATACTAGTCACAAAATCTAACAAGCCTGCAGGTTACTCCCTGTACCTCCTTTTTATGTATCCAAAATCTGGAAATGCATCCCATTCACCCTAAAACATAACCTCATGACGTTTATACAATGTCATAAATCTCTTTTGGAAACATGGTCATGTTTACACCATTCACCAGGGTAGTGCCTCATCTCCTTAATACCCAGTAAACTTCATTCTCCAAATACTGTAAATATCCAACCACACCTCATAACTCTTAGTAGCATTCTTTAATATACGTTATTCTGGCTCTCTGCTTGTTTCTCTTGAATCTTCTCCCTCAACCAGCCATCCCATACCTTGCCTCCAAACCCTCCATTAAACTGTCTCTCCGACACAGCACGTCAGACTTATCTTTCATCTCAGTATATCTGAATCTATTTACTGCTGTCCTACTGTTCTTCACCATCTTCTGCTTAACCACCATTCTTCTCATTAAACTAGTCCTTGCATCCCTCTTACCCCACCTATAGCAGCCGAACCACTCATCCATGAGCACTGTATATATACCTAAACCGAAAAAAGTAATAGTCAGTACTGTGGTTGCTGTGCTTGTTTGCTGTTGATTGATCGTGTATATTTCACTCTCTTTCTCTCTTGTTGCTGATTAATTTAGGCCTGTAGCCTAAACATTTCTACACTGCAGTAGCTCTGCATAGCTGTTCTTAATATTCAGATTCTTTATTTATTTTCTTGTTCAGTTTATAGGTTCATAGGTTCATACTAGGCTATTTGCCCTGGGGCAATTATAAGCCTAGCCCGATTCTGTATGGCTTACACCACCCCTTGATTTGAGTATACTGTGCCCTTTTTAAGGTTTAGTTTACTGTGCCTCTGTCTAATAGTGACACGGGAGTAATCCCTGGGACAAACCTACGATCCCCCATCCACCTATCGAGATTCTTCTTGAAGAGATTCAGTGAGGTGCTCTGCCTCACATGAACTGGAATTCTATTCCAGAGCGAAGGGAGCCTCTGGGTTATGAACCTGTCCCTCCAGCAAGTTCTATTTATTTCTGTGCAGAGGTTCAAGTCCCTCGAGCGTGTGGCTCTAAGGGATTTAGATTTACTGAGGTGGAGCATGTCCATTAATTCTGGATTTGACATAGCTTTGTATGTCAGGCATAGATCACCTCGAAGTAGGCGGTTTGCAACTGAGTAGAGCTGGAGTTTTTTTAACCGAGCAGCATATGGCATCTGTCTGAGACCCTTGATCCTCTTGGTGAGATACTTTTTGGGTCTTTCTAATTGCTGCAGGTGTTGGGTAAGGTACATCCCAAAAGGGGCATTGTATTCTGTGATGGGCCTGATGAGGGATGAATAAAGGGGCACGATTACCTCTCTTGATCTAGATGTGAAACCCTTTGTGATGAGGTGGGCTATGTAAAAGGTCTTTCTAACCACTTTGGCAATGTGGTTTTCAAAGGAGAGATTGCTATCAACTTGGGTCCCCAGGTCCCTAATAACTTTCTCTGTACTTAATGGGTTTCCGCCTATTTGGTAATTTGTGGGCACATTGTTTTTGCCAAAGGGTATGACTATACATTTTTTGGCATTTAGCTTTAAACCATGGCGCTGGCACCAGTTATCTGTCTCTGTGAGACCTTTTTGAAGGATGTTTGTGTCAGCTGGAGAGTTGATTATGGCGCCCAGTTTGCAGTCGTCTGCGAACTTGGTGAGCCATAGTCCTCCCACGTTTGCCTGTACCTCGGAAAAGTATATACCGAACAAGAGTGGTCCCAGGACAGAACCCTGTGGGATGCCACTTGTGACCGGTTTCGAGTCTGACATGGCTCCAGCAGCTCTCACTCTGTGGGTTCTGTCTTTGAGCCAGTTTGCGACCCATCTTGTGACATAGGGATGTATATTTAAGCTGGATAGCTTATCTATGATGCCCGAGTGGGGTATTGTGTCAAATGCCTTTGCAAGGTCCAGATAGGCTGTGTGGACTACCTTCCCTTCATCTATGGCTTTGGTGATTGTTTCAAAGAAGTCAACCAGGTTCAAAAGGCAGGATTTGCCCTTGACAAAGCCGAACTGGGTAGGATCTAGTGTCTGTAGGTCCCCAATGTCTTTGTTTATGAGCTCCATGATGATCCTCTCCATAGCCTTGCAGACTAAGCTAGTCAGGCTTATGGGGCGATAGTTTCCAGGGTCCGTAGAGGCTCCACCTTTGTGGAGTGGGACCACTGTTGCTGCACGCCTTTCTGTGGGCACATATCTTGTAGTGAGGCTGAGATTGTATAGCTGTTTTATTTGAGGGATTAGTTCCTCTTGTAGTTCATGTAGGACGCAACCTGGGATGCCATCTGGTCCCATGGAAGCAGTGTTTTTTGCTTTGGAGAGGGCAGCCTTCACCTGAGCATCTGAGATGTTTGGGAGGCAGCCCTCTGCCGGGATAGATACTTGCTCTTTTGGGGGGGAGGGGAGAAGTTTGCACTGAACATGTCTGCCAGGATATTGGCGATGTCTGTGGGTTCAGTGTATTTTTTGTCGTTTAGAATCAACTCAGAACAAGTCTGGGAGTTGCATCCCAGGTTTCTAACATAACTGAAAAAGCCTTATGATTGTCTTTGGTGTCCTGTGCAATTTTTCTCTCGAAGCTGGCCTTGGAGGATTTTATGAGGGATCGTAATTTTTGCTAGTACTGATCAGAGATGCCTTCCTATTAGGGATTTTGCTCTATCATGTAGTAGCTTCCTCCTTCTGTTGTACAGTTTATTTATGGCAGGGGTCCACCAGACTGGAAGCCTGCCTTTGGATGATTGGGTCTTGGTTTTGTTTGGGATAGCATGATCCATGCATTCCTGGAGATGTCCGTAGAATGCATTTATATAGGATTCTGCAGTTTGGGCTGTAGTTTCCACTGGCCCTGGGGCCTTGAAGGATTCCACTTTGGTTTTGAGAAGTGAGAAGTTCGCTTTTGAGAAGTTTTTCACTGTGGTTTTCTGGGCTGGGGTGGGGTCGGGATGTGGACATCCAGTGAAATTAATTTATGGTCTGATCTTACCAATGAGGGATATACTTCTGGTGTGGAGCATAGAGTCCCCATGTTGGTAATGATCAGGTCTAGTATGTTGTCCCTCTTGTGGGAGTGGTGACTAGTTGTTCCATAGCATTTGAGTTTATAATTTCCAGGAATCTATGGGCTAAGGTGCTGGGGCTTGAGTAGTGCTCCCAGTCAATGTTTGGGTAGTTGAAGTCACCCAATATAATGGTGTTCGGAGAGATCTTCATGTTCTCCAATGTTTTCAGGAAAGCCGAATGGGATTCCTGACTTTGAGAGGGTGGTCTGTAGGATGCTATAAACTGAAAAGCAGTCTTGCCCACTGTTAGTTGCACATGGATGGTCTCCGATACTTCGTGCAATGCCACTAACCTGGAGATGTGGATATCCTTGATAAATATGGAAACTCCCCCTTCTTTTGTGGTTTGGTCCGGGTTTTGGGGCCGAAAAGCATGATACGAGGTATAGCCTGGTAGTGCTGGGGTGCTCTCTGGAGCCTTGAACCAGGTTTCTGTCACTGCACAGATATCGATGTTCTCCATACTGAGGAGAGCTTCGAGTGCATGCATCTTGAGGTTAAGACTTCTGGCGTTTAGCAGCATTACCCTTAGTTTCTTGTTCCTTGTGCTGTCTATGGGGGTGGGTTTGACTTTTGAGCCTTGCCTAAAAAAGGCACTATGAGGGTGGCAAGAGCCCTTGCCAATATCCGAAAGCCCAGTGGTGACAGGTGCAAGCCGTCCCTAGTGAAGCAATGTGGCTTGTCGAGCATGATATCCCAGGCTGGCAGACACTGGATCCCCTTTGAATGACACCAAAATTTTAGCCAGTTGTTAAAATCGATCATTTTGTCTTTGTACTGTGGCATCATTCTAGGTGAGGGTAAGATGCTGCTCAAGGTCAGGGTCATACCAGCCTGGGTTACATGATCAGAGAGCTCCTCTATGTCTCTTTTCATGTTGTCCAGGGAGGTACGTCTCAGGTCATTTACACCAGCATGTGCAATGACTGAGTCATATTTGTATTTGCTTTGGAGTGACATGAGTGCTTGCGTTATGTGTTGGATCCTAGCACCCGACAGGCAGCTCACCATGACCTTCTCTTTATTCAGCCTGGTGAGCGGGACGTCAGTGTGTCTGACAATAGAGATAGCAGAGGTTAACAAGTATCAACAAGTTATAACAGTGCAGTAAATGACCCCACAGTAGGCGGCTATGCAGAAAAACTTAGCAAATAAACAGAGGAAAAATACTTAAAGTCTCAAAAGTGGCTCCTTTCTTCTCTCAGCGTTTTCTCCTCTTGGTGGGTGCTTGAGTTTAATAGCTAGGACTACCTACTCAGAGCTATAACATGTTCTTTTTGACTTCTAACCATTCACTAACAATTTCTGTTGGATTTTTTTAGATGTGTACTCCTCTTTTTTTTTACTATAATCTTTTTTAAAATTAATGTATGTATTTTGTGTGGATCTATTCTTCTGGAGCCTGTGCTAAAAAGGGGCTTTGTGCCTTGTTGGACTATCTTGGAAAACAAATGGTAATAAATAAATAAATAGTTATCAGCCTAGGTAATGCAGAGTGTACGTCATGTGCTGTGCTTATAAAATGTCTTTATAAGATGATTATTTTCTGGTTAACGAACCAGCATTTACTCAGGGCAGGGATGAGTCCTTGATGTAAGGAAATGAGTGCTGAGAGGATGGGTGAAGAAGAGTCTTCAGGATCCGTTATCTGACTGCAGAACTGGATGTGTGAACCGAACTCCTAGAACTCCTGACAGCAGGGCGTTTCACTGGCTAGCTGTTGCTGAGATCTGTCTGCTGTAGTGGACACCCGGCACCAAATGTCTTGCTGGTTGTTTCTTTGGCACAGAGTAAGCTTACAGAAGCTGAGATCTAAAGACTGGTGTCCTCCTCTCAATAACAGCAACAGAGCAGCACAGCGCTTTGACACACATCAGCAGTGGAATACAACTAGGGACAAGTGACGGAATAGGGTACCTTAAAAACCTGAATGGTCTATACAGGGGGTGAGAAGATCTGTTGTTTTTATTTGTAAGGCTTCATTGGTCTACATGAAAAACTGCCAGGAGTTGATCACCCGCACTTACAAGGTACATTTGGTAAGGTTTAGTAAATGTCTTTCAGCAGTGTCTCTTACTGGGGAGGAATCAGCAACTTGTGGAATTATGGACGCAGTTACTGTGATGTGGTGATTCTGAGCTATCAGTATAACTGGTGGGATGTATGAGGCCTGAGTGGCTAAAACTATGGAAAGAAACAAGTATCAAGCTTCCTAAAGGGTGCCTGTCAGCAAGTGCAGGTTCCAGTCTGTGTGTGGATACCTGCTGTCTGTGATAGTGGTGATGGTTAGAGATGCAGATGGGATCAGACACTAGCAGGATTTTCTATTCCGCAATTAATAATGCTGCTGTTTTACTTACATAACTAAGCTTCACAACTGCAAAGCACAGTAAATCTAGGTCCCTTTTGTGCCATTGCTGGGCACACAGAACTCAAGAAAGAAGACAGTACTCATCTAAACAGGGATTTGATATTTGTTTGAAATTGCATAGCAATATATGTGTAGCAACAAACACAAGGTCATACACATGACCTGTGTCTTGCAGTGTCTTTATTGCATGATGCACTTTGGCATGACTGAATGGCAGTTGTACCTAGTGATAAAAAAAAAAAATGTTTAATCATCTCATCACAAAAGGATTCTCATCCAGAAAAAGAGGTCATTGTTCCCCTCTATTCATCACTCATTAGACCCATTATAGAGTACAACTCCCCCTTTGGTATGTACCTCACAAGACATCTACAACAACTGGAAAGACCACAGAAATACCTCACAAAGAGGATTACTGGCTTCAAACAGATGCCCTATGCAGACCGTCTCAAAAAAACTACAGCTTTACTCCATCAGATATCGCCTACTCAGGGGCGATCTCTGCCTAACATACAAAGCTATGTCAAACCCAGAGCTGTTGGACGTGCTCCACTTAAAGAAATCCCAATCCCTCCGAGCTACATGCTCTAGGAACCTAAACCTTGTCACCACAATAAACAGAACATGCTGGAGGGATAGATTCCTGTCCCAGAGACTTCCCATACTCTGGAACAGACTACCTATCTATGTCAAACAGAGCTCCTCATTAGCACTCTTCAAGAAAAATCTTGATGATTGGATGGGAAATGGGAAATTCACCCCGGTGATCACTTCTGTGGCTCTGCTCGACAGGGGCACAGGAAAATAATTTTCTTGAGTGGCGAAAGCCAGGGTACATTTTTTGGCTAGGCTTGTATGGGCCCTAGGGCTGATAGCCTAGTACCTACCTATGAACCTATAAGAATAAATCACTGAACTGTTAGCCCCTTATAACACCAGCAATATGATGACCTAGGTTCAAGAAGTACACTTGGAGTGAATGGCATGTGACAGAACGACTACCGGTCTGGTGTGTTATCCGGTGGGGGGTTAGTGCATCACATGGCACAGCTGCAGCAATGACCTCATGTGGACACTTACAATACTGCATCTTGCATGGGTTCCTTTAGAATGTCAGCTTTGGCATTTAAGTAGGATTGCATATATGTGCGTGTATACACACACACACACACACACACACACACTTTGTGTCATTGTGTACAGGATCTGACTGTAAGAAAAGGAACATTAAAAAGTACCTGCCACTTACTGCCAGTAACAGCAGCCCTGGAAAGAAGTCAAGTTGCTGGAATGAAAGGAGATAGTGGGTAGTGCCACGAAACTAGTAGAGACCAGAGTATAAGGAGGAAAATGTGAATTAAACATTTTCGTGGCTGGATCCTTCTAAAGGCTTTAAATATCTTTATGGTTAGGCAGGCATGAGAAATCAGTACAGCACAGAATAAGAAATGAGAAGGTGTAATTTATGAACCGAGAAAAATGAAGCCTAGCTGGCTAAAAGAATAAAAAGGATGCATTAATGCTCATTAATAAACATTGCCTATGAGGGTCTTATGTAAAACTGAATAATTAAAGTTATGTTAATTATGTTTTAGGTAAGTAGTTTAGTGCTTCACTGGTCATTTTTAAGAAGATCGATCTTTCTGTCTGCCCCTGTCCCCTGCCCACCTTCTGCATACAGGTAGTGAAATGTAATTTATTCATACAGACATATTCTTAGTTTTTGGATTCCCATTTGTGTCTCTAGTATATCAGTGTTTTGACCTGGATTCATAGTCGGTGCTAATTTGTGAAGAGGTCACTGCACAAGGAGTGACAGAGCTAATCAGACGTGTATTGGGTATTGAATTGTGGCAGCAGTCTCAGAAAGGATTGTATAGTTAAAGAGAAAGTTATCGATGATCGGACAGTCACTCCGTGGCTGAAGCACAGCTGGAGTAGGAAGTGTGACTGATGTGACTAACATCACAAGAAAGAAAGCCTAGCAAGGCCAAGTCAATGCATGCTGCTCATGTACACTACATGGCTGCATCATGTGCTATTCTAGCATAAGAAGGTCAGCATATTGGTCATCAGAGAAATGACATTGAGAATGAACTTGTTCGACAACCTTGTTTGTCATAAGGATGGGAGGAAATAAGACAGATAGGAAAGGGTAAACCAGCAAGCAGAGGGAAACGTGCAGCAGTAGCCTTAAGTTGTGTAAGGTGAGAAAGGAAGGAAGCGTTTTTTTTTTTTTTTCAGAGATGGAACCTCTCTTATAAACTTTGCAAAAGAAAGGAATGAGGGGAAGGTAGTAGGGACGGTTGAGAATGGTATAGAGAGAAGAGTAGGTAGCATGGTAGACAAACAAAAATAGAACACGACTTGTGACAGACAGTGGTAGTATATACATACAAGGTGGGGGTGCAGTAGAAGAACAGATATACAGATGGGGACATGCTTGAGAAGGGTTGGATAAAATGAGGAATGGCATATCAGGGAAGGGAAAACACCAATATGGAAAAAGAGGAGGCACCTGCAATGGATGGATGCCAGGCTGGCCTAGAGAGCAACAAACCAATGCATTGCTTACCTGGGTGACCTATGCTATGGGCTGGTTGCTGCCATGGTGAACCAGTAAGCAGTGCCTGTCAATTATGTGACTACAGGCTGTGCCAGAAGGTACTCCATATTGCCACGGTGGGCATCAAGTTGCTGGTACAGCTTGACATTCACCAGCTTTCTCAGCTGACACTGGGAGACCAGGGGAAAATCCTTCTGATGTGTCTAGATACTGGAAGTATGAGCATCCCTTCAGTAGGCTGAACATATGCTGCACCATATTTCACATTTCTGCATGGCTGTACTCTAGGCCATTTTTTGCATAGTCTGAATTGCAGAATGTAGTCATCAACCATGTCTGCAAGGCATATCTGGTATCATTTGCAACACACAACAGGCAGCAAGTTATATCTGGACTGATCCCAGCCTGCATGGTATTTGGCAGTATAGACTTGCCTGTGTAGCACGTGAGTATGCCTACCAACTAGAAGACCATGTGTGAAATCTCCTCACAGGAAACTTTGGTATATGTGTTGGGTATGTGCCAAATGTGTGAGTTATGAGAATTTCCCAGACAATGCATGGATGTATTACAATTACTGGCCTCTATATTACAGACCACTTGACAGTGCTGAAAATGAAATTTTATCCAGCTGATGTACTGCAGGCCCTATGGATCAAATGGAGCCTAAATGGCACAGTGGGTGTGTGCACCTGCAGTTTATGGCTCCCAGGATCTCAAGGAAAAAGACTGTATTGCAGAATGCCTGCATAGACCCAGTTATGCTCCTCTGTATGCTGCAGTGTTATATTGAGAAAATGGTTTAGGATTCATGAGACTGACACCTGCAGCATCCTTAATGTGTTCCTAGTAGGTTGCCTGTATCTTAGCTGTCTTAGACTACACATACTTTGGTATCTACAGGAAGGGACATACTGCACATTCCCCTTGACTCTGCTTGTGAGTGACCCAGTTCCATTAGGACAATTACTGTCTTCCTATCAATACAGAAATGCTCCACATATTGCTGATCTGTGAGCTGATGGTATGTCTGATTCTGCCTGTACCTCCTTCTTTGACAAGGATTGTCATAATATGTGTCTTTGCAGTCACTAGTTTTGATGTAGCTGCTAATGCATTCTACTGAGCTGCTCTTATCATTTACACCACGAACACTGGTGCTTCAAGTGGTTATGCACCATGGTGTACAACACCTGTTTTATGTTTTTGAATACACCAAGAACATTGGTACATCAAGTGGTATGCATCATGGTGTACAACACCTGTTTTATATGTTTTTGAATACACCAAGAACATTGGTACATCAAGTGGTATGCACCATGGTGCAGAACATCTGTTTTGTATGTTTTTGAATACACCAAGAATATTGGTGCATCAAGTGGTTATGCGCCATGGTGCACAACACCTGTTTTGTATGTTTTTGAATCAGTCCACCATTTTAGGTGCCATCATTTGCATACTCCATGTAGCTTATTTTCATGTCATTATTCATTCATTAGCAAGTACTGTATAGCTCCTTATTTTGCTTCTTCCATAACCTTGCGGTCTATGTCTTATAATTGCCCACATCCAGTGCATTGCTGCAGCCCACTTCCATTTGTTGTGTGCAATGCACTAGTGATGTATGAATCACTGATACTGTTTTTTGCATATGCAAGCACAGTTTACAACAAGTTCCAACTTACAAATGCAACTCATTAGACTACAGACGATTATGCTGTTTACTAAATGACATGCTGATGTGAACTCTGATGCCAGCATTTTGCCCAGGGTTGTTTGTGAGTTGCAACCAGTGGTTTAGGACACTTAAAACTACTTTCCATATAACATTTGAAAGAAATCTGGAAGTGTGCAAATTGACTGACCCTTAAAAACTGTATCTAAGCCATACATCTCACTTGCTGTGAATTAGGCATAGTGATATGATTTTTGACCTCTTGCTTCTTTGTTGATTAACTTTATAAAGCTGTACTTGCTTAAGCTGAAATGCTTTATTAATTACATTAAGCCTACACTAAGATCATTTACTTGATCATTTACTGTATGGGATATTGAAAGTGAAGACCTTCTATTCTTAAAGATAAAAGAATGTTCGTCTATCTGACCCTCTGATACGAGTGTTAAAATTTTTAATGCTCACAGGCCATGCTGCATTGCAGATGTTTCCTCCCGCCTACATTTGTTAAGTAAGAATCTGAGAGGAGGAAAGAAAAGTCTGAAATCCTGTCAGAAAGTGTATTGGAGGATTGCAGTTGGCATGGAAACATTGTCTGCCTGGAGCAAGTTTAGGAAAAAGGCTCCTTCAACAGTAACTTTTTTTCTTCTCCATTTTGATGAACTAAATAAATCAGTGTTAGTTTGGAGATTATGTATAGCCTTATTAAAAAATGCTGCTGGCACCTGCAAGATGTTCAGGATGGAAAAAGGGTCATGAACTATTTCCCAGTCCAAATAATAGAATGCAGTATTCTGCACCATTAGTTGTTACTTGCTATACATTAGACATTATGTACAGTGACTAAAATCAAGATGACGTGTTACACCATCATTTACTAATGAGAGAAAATTCAGTAGACATTTTGCACTTTTATTTCTTTAAGAGTTTAACAGTTTTCTTTTCTAAACGTTTAAACAAATATTTGCACCGTATTTATTTCCTGTATAATTTTGTAATGCACATATTACTTATAATAAAATTACAGGTAATTGTGTATATGGCATGAGAAAGGTCTTCCCACCTTTCATTTGCCTGTCACAGTTTTTCATTTAGTTGTTTATCATTGCTGTCTCTACCCCTTTTTGCTTGCTTTATTGCTCATCTGTGTGCAGTGCGACCTAATAACTTGCCACGCTGTGCATTGTAAAAAGTTCCAGTGACAGATCTTATCCTTTAACAGCCATAATAAGTGAAGGAATATGTTATGTTCTTCTGTTTTACTACAGTACAGGTGCATTTATGTCTGAATGGCACAACAGTCATTTGCATGGAATTCCTGTAAGAAACGCACACCATTGTACGTACAACCATTTAGTCTTTGTAGAGATGATACAATAGGTACCCATCAGAAGTAGTTCTCTCACAGGTTCTGATTGCTTTGGAATTTTTAGTTTGCCCCTTGAATGTGCTTATCATATGTGTGTTGATGGGCACAGATGATATGCTGTTTACATAACTGTTAAATGTAGAATTTTTAATATAATATAAATTACTCTAGGGAAAGTTGCTAGGCAATAAAAACAAATTTTGTACCCTTCTAATGACCACAGTAGTATTAAGTATTTCTAGGGAAAGCAAACACTTTTCTTGCAGTTAAGCATTTTTGCGGTGTTATTATATGCAGGCTTTCCCCACATTCTTTAACCTGTTTTCATGCATATATTTAAGGTTAGCAGCTGCTTTGTAACCTGAATAATGTACATCAGGTGTATAGATGTTAAGTTGTCTATCTCGCCTTCATTCTTGCTGGATGGGTTCGGAGCCGACCTCGCCCGACTGCCACTCTAAAAGCTCGAGAGTTGGTTCCACCGACTCGAGGCTTCCCCTATATCCCACAATGCTAGGCGTGAGTTACCTCAGATCTCGTTTGCCGCTACAGCGATCGAGGTGTGTTTTCTACCGGCTCCAGGTTAGTGAAAGTTAGATTAGTTTAAATTCTTAGACTTAGGCTAGCTCTGTGTATTTTTCTTTCCCTTTAGTGTAGTGGACTTATTATCCCTTCTACCTTTTATCCAGCCCCCTTTTTTTCTAAAGAACTTGTAGTTCTTTCACAAGGCCTTCGGGCCCTTCCTTCCCTATCCTTAGGGTGTGTATGTGTTTTAATTAGGGAGTTCTTTTTTAACTTACCTTTAGTTTAAATAATTCCCTTTGAACCCTGTTAGTGTAATCTGTGTGTGTGTGTTTTCTGTGTGTGATTACACTGCTGTTCCTTGAATATGTCCAAGGATACAAAGGTCTCAGGCTTCAAGAAGTGTGACTCGTGCTGTCAGAAAATGTCTCTGACAGACGGTCACACTTCTTGTGTGTATTGCCTGGGACCTTTACACCTGCAGGACTCTTGTGCTGTATGCCATGGCTTCAGCCCTAGAGTCCTGCAGGAGAGAAAAAATAAACTCATTTTGAGGGGTTTAATTAAGCCTGAAGGTTCCCTTTCTGTGTCATCGGGGAAACCTTCTAAGGCTTCAAAGCCCTCGGCTCCAGCTTCAGAGTCGGGGCCTAAGGCTTCGGAGCCTACTGCTTCATCGGCTCCGCTGGAGCCGATGAGTCTTTGACTGCAGTATCCGTGTTTTCCTCGGCTCCGGCTGGAGCCGAGGCATTAGAGATTCCTGGGTCAGCTCCGATCAGACCATCGGAGCCGACATCTAGAAAGAGATCGAGGTCACCGTCCCTTGGCTCCGTTCATTCGGCTCCAGCTCCCCTGCTGTCTGAACGGAGCCATAGATCTCACTCCTCCAGGTCATCGAGGCTCGGATCACGACCTCCAGAGGGTAGTGAGTAGACTTTTGAAGTCCGAGGCACTGGCCCAAATGCTCCAGTGTCCGACTCATCAGTCGATGCCTCAACTTGTTCCAATAAATATTCCTCCTCCGACTCCTTTGAGTTCGAGCCGGGCGTCTCGGGACCGAGACTGTGGTAGCGTCGGAGCCGATACATTTGTCTTCGGCCGCGCCGGCTCCGATTTCTTCCTTTGAAGAATCTCGGCGCCGGCTTCCTCGTCGGCTCCGAGGGGGTGAGTGGCATCGACCCTTGTCCGACCCCTCTCCCTCTCGGTGCTTCGGCGCTGGTGAGCTCGGCTCCGACATCGGCCTCGGAGCCATCTCTGTCGGTGCCGAGGGAGGTTCTCAGCTTCTCGGAGCGGGGACCTCTGGCTTTGCCTGACAGGGGTGCATTCGAGGTCATGCGGAGTGTGTTGGAACCTTGTTCGACTCCACAGTCGGCTCCGTCCGCCCCTCCCACTTCGGTGCCTTTGGTTATGTCGACTCACTCCCTCATCCCAGACCGCAGAGAGCAAGCTCCTCAAGAATCCCCTGTGGGGATATCATCTTCTTCCGAGGCCTCTCCTGAATTGGCAGGGGAGCCCCCTAGGAAGAGAAAGTGTAAGAGGAAGCACATAGACTCACCTGAGTCTGTCACCTCTGACACAGATTTAGAGGATTCGAGGGTTCCCCCGTTCCCCTTCTGAAGATGTCTCTTTCGCAGACATTCTAGAGATCCTGAAACAGAGGGGAAATTGGCCAGCCCTTAACCCTTCGGAGGATGAATCTGTGTATCTTGAGGCATTTGGCTCTCGCCCTTCCACCTCCTGGGTGTCCTCCTTGATCCCTCATGCAGGTGGTTGCAAAGAAGGCTTGGACGGCTCCTGATTCAGTGGACCCTACCCCCAGGAGACCCTCCAAATTTATAACAGCACCAACTGACAAGCAATTTCTCACAAAAGGTGTTTCTGTGGATGCTATGGTGGTAGCTGCTGCCACCAAGAAGGAACTAGCTGATCCTTCAGTGCCTGTTCATCTCCCTAACAAAGAATCTAGGTCTATGGACAGGTACGGGAAGCGGATGTTCGCCAGCGACCTTTGCTATGCGTTCGCTGAACTACCTATGCCATTTTACTTGTCTTCAAAGAGACTTGATCAAAGAAGCGAGTGACATGTTGAAGGATCCTATGGCTGCAGGTTTTCAAGACAAGATGAACACCCAGCTGGCTACCCTGAACTCCATAGCTAACTCCTCCATGCGCCTCCTTTTTTATGCGGCTGATGGAGCGAGCAGGGCCGCAGGGACAGGTGTGGCCTTACGCAGGCATGCCTGGATGCGGCTATGCAATTTTGCGGACCCCTTTAAAACGTCTTTCACTAATTCCCCGTTTGATGGATCATCTCTCTTTGGTCCTCAAGTGAAAGAAACCTTGACTAGGTGCGAGACAGATGGCAAGACTCTTTCTGCCGTCGGAGTGCGTTTTCTACTCCTTCTAGGCCTTACCCCAAAGGCCAGAAAAGTGGGAAAATGTGGTTCCGCAAACAATCTCAAGGGACTTCGCCTGACACACAAAGTCGGTTCCCCGCCAGAGGCAGAGGGGGGAACAACAATGGTAGACGTCACCCTAGAGGCAGGGGGTCCGCGAGAACCAGGGCAATCGGGAAGTCTTCTCTGATAAGCCCTTTCAGCATCCCTGAGGTGTTGCCCGACTGCCCACCTTCGGAGGCAGTCGGGGGAAGATTGTCACTGTACCCAGAAGCCTGGCTATCCCTGACTCAAGACAAATGGGTACAGTCCATCATTTCCGAAGGCTATTCCATTCCCTTCGTTCGCATTCCAAACCAGTCAAAAAAATCCCTTCCAGATGTTCCACCCGCTCAAAGGGATCTTGCAGTTTTGGAAATTTCAAAGCTGCTTGCAAAAAGAGCAATTCAGCCAGTTCCAGCAGACCAGCAAGGATCCGGAATCTACTCCAGGTTCTTTTTAGTTCCAAAGAAAACAGGGGACTGGAGACCGATTTTGGATCTCAGTATCTTGAACAAATCAGTCAAGAAAACAAGATTTCGGATGGTCACGCTGCAGTCCATCCTTCCCCTTTTGGGAAAAGGAAACTGGATGTGCTCTATAGACCTTCAGGATGCGTACTATCACATAAAATGAACAGCCGCTCCCGAAGATTCCGCCGCAGCAGGCTGGGAACCAGCCCTTTGCGATTCAGAGCCCTGCCCTTTGGTCTCACCACTGCCCCCCGGGTGTTTACCAAATGCATGGCAGTGGTAGCTTCTCACCTGAGACGTCAAGGATTCCAGGTGTTTCCATATTTGGACGACTGGCTCCTCACAGCTCCCACCAAGCATCTTCTCCTAATGGCCAGGGATTACACCTTTCGCATTTGTCAAAAGTTAGGCATTTCAGTAAATTGCGAAAAGTCTGTTTTGTCGCCTTGTCATACTATTACCTTCATAGGCGCAAATCTAGACACAGTCAACATGTCTGCGAGACTAACACATCAGAGAATAGCAGACATACACAAACTGGTCTCACTCCTCTTCAGCAGCAACAGAGTCAAAGCCAGGTTAGTTCTGAAAGTGTTGGGGATTATGGCGGCTGCCATACCTCTGCTTCCATTAGCCAGGTTCCACATGAGAATCCTTCAATGGATGCTCTTCACGCAATGGTCATACCAGCAACTTCCAATGTCCCATACCATTATGATCACGCAAACATGCAGAAATCATCTTCTGTGGTGGATGTCTTCCCCTCAGCTCTTATTGGGAAGACCTTTTGTACCTTCCCCTCCGGTTGCTACTTTGACAACGGATGCCTCCCTGATCGGGTGGGGGGGGCATTATCAGGGCAGAACTGTCCAGGGCACATGGCAACCAGACGAATGCCACTTGCACATAAATGTTCTAGAGATGAGAGCAGTGCTTTTAGCGTTGCAAGCCCTTCAACACTCTCTTCCCTTGGGAACGATAGCAATCCAGACGGACAATATGTCTGTAGTGTGGTATATCAACAAACAAGGCGGAACCAGGTCATACCCCCTGTGTCGAGAAGCACTCAGACTGTGGCAATGGGCGATTTCTTCTCAGCGGTTTCTGATAGCAACGCACATCCCCGGGAAGTCCAATCAAATTGCGGACAAGTTGAGCAGAGCTATCCTCATGCCTCACGAGTGGTCTCTGAAAGACTCTGTGGTGAGAGAAATTTTTCTCAAGTGGGGTCAGCCTTGCTGCGATCTTTTTGCTACTCCCCAAAACAGCAAGTGCAGAGATTTTTTCACCCTATTCCCGTTACCAGGCCAGCCCAGCAGAGACGCTCTAGTCCAAGTTTGGCCCCGGGGACTTCTGTATGCATTTCCTCCCTTCCCACTAATCTCTCAAGTGATACAGAAAGCTATCGCTCAGAAGGCCTTGTTGATCCTCATTGCTCCTTACTGGCCTCGACAAGTTTGGTTCCCCTTTCTACATCATTTTCTGTTGGAGCGACCTTGGCATCTGGACCTAGTTCCAGATCTTTTGATCCATCAGTCGGGTCAGTTTCATCGCTCCCTTCCCTTTCTGAACCTCACTGCTTGGTTCCTCCTATTCCAACCTTAGCCAGGCTTCCTCAAATATCTCACTCTGTTCGAGATATTTTGTTAGCTTCCCATAAATCTTCCACTCGAAAGATTTATTTGAGTAAGTGGAAACGTTTCGCCTATTGGGTTCAAGGAAGGGACATAGATCCTTTCACTGCTTCCATCCAAATGGTCCTTGATTTTCTAGCTGAACTCTTCCATGCAGGTTCATCTCCTTCTACTCTTAAAGTTCAATTGGCAGCTATTTCTAACTTTCATGTGGGCATTTCAGAGTCTGCCATAATGTCCCACAAACTTTGCAAAGCCTTTTTGAAGGGAGTTTTTCTACTCAGACCTCCTATAAGAAATTCTCCTCCTCCTTGGGACCTAAATTTAGTTCTTAGTTCTTTGATTCTTTCCCCTTTCGAATCTGCAGCCTCCTGTTCTTTAAAGTTGCTATCATGGAAGACACTCTTTCTGGTAGCTATTACTTCAGCTAGAAGAGTTTCAGAACTTCATGCACTCAGCTGTCGACCTCCTTATCTGTTGTTCCATAAGGACAGGGTATCTTTACGAACCAACCCGTCCTTTTTACCTAAGATAGCCTCGGCTAAACCTGAATCAAAGCATTGACCTCCCTGTGTTTTTTCCAGAATATTCTAACAGGTCTGAACAAAAATTGCATTGGCTAGATGTTCATCGTCAGTTAAGGTACTATTTGGATAGAACCAAACAATTCAGAAAATCTGACCAGCTGTTTGTCTCTTATGCAGAAGGCAGAAAGGGACTTTCAGTTTCAAAGGTATCATTATCTAGATGGCTAACATCTCTGATTTCCCTTGTTTATGAAATTAGACACCAAAGCTGCCTAACAAACCTAAAGCCCATTCCACCAGAGCTTTGGCTACTTCTATAGCCTTCCAAGACAGACTGCCTATTGACACCATTTGTGCAGCGGCTACTTGGGCTACTCCTCACACTTTCATTTCTCATTATAAGTTGGATTTAGCTTCTAGGCATAGAGCTAACTTTGGTTCCACTGTTCTCAAGAGTCTGTTCCGTTAGGCCACCCGGGACAAGGTGCTAGGGACGCGGTCCCATCCAGCAAGAATGAAGGCGAGATAGACAACTTAACATATAGAAGTTATGTTCTTACCATAACGTTCCATGTTAGTTGTCTTCTTCTCGCCTTCTTCTTGCGTCCCACCCTCCTTCCCCCTGGCCTGGACAGACCTAGAGGAGTTTGATTGTGACCTCTCTTTCTACCACCTCTTTACTTTAGGTATATGCTGCTGTGCATATTTTCCTGGATCAGGATGTAGGTCACCCTTCTCTTCTCCCTGGTTTATAGAGGTGGACTTTGTTTATAATTATTCTATTGCTATTATAAGCTGGGCCTAGCTTACAAACGAGATCTGAGGTAACTCACGCCTAGCATTGTGGGATATAGGGGGAGCCTCGAGCCGGTGGAACCAACTCTCGAGCTTTTTAGAGTGGCCGAGTCGGAGCCGAGGTCGGCTCCGAACCCATCCAGCAAGAAGAAGGCGAGAAGAAGACAACTAACATGGAACGTTATGGTAAGAACATAACTTCTATTTTTGTACTGTCCTTAGCCAAAGTCAAGGTCTCAGGACGTGGCTTATGGTGTCAGAGCTTGCCCCATCATTACATATGTGCCATTCACACAGTTTTCTTTTATAGTAAGCACATTTTTATAGTATTAGCAAGAGCTTTATTCCTGAAACGTTATGCTCTAATTTGAAACCTTACCCGTTTTAATACTAAGCAAAAGCACATTTTAAAACAATATTCAGCATAACCTAGTGCATAAAAGTCTGACTTGTACATTAAAAAATGTACATTACAGATTATGCTGTAAATGAATGGTGTACAGCTTTCCTGAATATCCTAAATAGCCTTGCACTTACTAGAAGGAAGAGACTAAAAACAAATAATGTGATTTGGCCATCAAAAACACATAGAAAGCTAATGCAGGATAAAAAAAGCATGGAAAAATGTCAAAAACATAAAACACCACAATATCTTGAAAACTTCACAATACTTAGCAAACGTACTAAAAAACAAATTGATGAAGACCAAAAACTATACTGTAATAAGTTTAAAATAATACTAAACACAACCCTAAAAAATTTTGGACAGTTATTAAAGAAATATTGCACCCCTTGTGTAAGGGTGTGGACACTTATGCAACCAGCATATTGTACATTTTTTATTTTTTATATTTTTTTCCCCCAGCAGATCTGATTGTTTTTCAGTTGAATTGTACAGGTTCTAGGTCACATTAAAGGTTTTGAAATGATTTATGTGGTCTCATTTTTTATATCACAAAAGCCTGGCATTTTAACAGGGGTGTGTATACTTTTTAATCCACTGTAGTAACAGAGATAAAGCAACTGCAAATGGGATATTTAGTAAAGGATAAGAGCAAATTACATAGAAAAAAATTGGAACTGTGGGAACAGTCTTTCTGACAGAATACAAATTATATACTAGAACTGATGCCAAGAAATGTATAGTTATCCCCTTTGGAAAAAAACATGTGCCTATGAATTGCCACATAGGTGGCAGGACACTAAACATCGAAAGTGTGATGAGAGACTTAGGGACACAGGTGGACGGTGGTCTCACTTTCGATAACCACATCACCACAACAGTCAGGAAATCCTTCTGTGTGGCACACGTCATCACTAAGGGCTTTTCTTCCAGAAAAAAGGAGGTCATTGTCCCACTGTACTCATCCCTCATTAGACCTGTTATAGAGTATACTGCCCCGTTTGGTATGTACCTCACAAGACATCTGCAACAGCTGGAAAGGCCACAGAAATACCTCACTCAAAGAATCACAGGCCTAAAGCAGATGCCACATGCTGACCGTCTTAAAAAACTCCAGCTATACTCTGTGGCATATCGTCTACTCAGAGGTGATCTCTGCTTAACATACAAGACCATGTCAATCCCTGGGCTGTTGGACATGCTCCACTTAAAGAAATCCCAATTCCTCAGAGCCACACACTCCAGGGATCAAAACCTTGTCATCACAATGAACAAAACATGCTGGAGGGATAGGTTCCTGACCCAGAGACTCCTCATACTCTGGAATAGACTGCCCATACATGTCAAGCAGAGCGCCTCATTGGCCCTCTTCAAAAGGAACCTTGATGATTGGATGGGAGATAAGAAATTCACCCCGGGGATCATGTCAGTCTCCCTGCTAGACAGGTGTCCAGAGAAGTAAATATTGTGGGAAGAAATATCCAGGGAATTGTTATGGCTAGGCTTGTATTGTCCCTAGGGCCAATAGCCTAGTACCAGCCTATGAACCTATAGCCATCTGAAAAAATTTGGTCATGGCAGTAGAAAAAAAAGGTAATATGGAATATAGGATCATCTGCTGTCAACTATAGCCATAATAGAGAATTGTAAGAAGGGAAAAAACTAAGTATCGTATGGATAGAGTACAAATAAAAGTAGTCAATGGACTGAATGAAAAGCGCTTTACTGTTACTTGTTTTTATTAAAGAGTGGAGTAAACTGATTCATTTGGTTTGTTTTTTCGTTCTTAGTTTGACCAAATAAAAGCATTTGACAGCATCCCACACTCATGGATTACAGAATGCTTGCAGATGTGTAAGATGTCCTTCAAGGATGCATCTGCAGTCCTAACATATGGGTTGTCCTGCCTCAGGCAGCCCTTCGGTCGGCCGGGTTCCAAAGTCTGGGTCTGGCCTCGGCTGATGTCGCACTTCACCCGACGTCATAGCTGCTGTTTGTTGGGTATAAAGGCATCATCCGACGCCATTTTCCTCTGTCTTTCTTGCCGCACGGTGCCCGAAGCAGAAGCTGTTCGCAAGTGCCGGTCGGTCAGATCCAGAGACTTCTACCAAGACTTCTAAAAGCTAAGTACCTGGACTCTTTCTTGCCTCAGCCGATGTCAGACAAAGTAAATAATTGTTTAACTTGTGGGAAACAAATACCTCATAAGGATTTCCACTCTTACTGCCTTCCTTGCTTAGGCCCAGACCACGACGTATCAGTTTGTCTAGCCTGTGCTTCCTTCAACCGCCGCCGGTCGGAGTTTGCAGAGGAGTTTTTTGGTCCCGCTTTTGCATACAAAATGCCGTCGGAGACTCCGACTTCACAATTCTTGTCTTGGAAAACTGCTTTCCTGCTAGCAATTACTTCAGCAAGAAGGGTATCTGAGTTACAGGCATTAATGGCAGTACAACCCTTCCTTATCTTCCATCAGGACAGAGTCTCTGAGAACTAACCCTACCTTTATGCCAAAAGTGGTCTCCAGAGTATCATTGAACCAAGCGATTCATTTACCTACATTCTTCCCCAACCCACAGAACAGGGGGGAAAGACTGCTACATACCTTGGATGTACACAGACAATTACGCTGCTATCTGGACAGAACTAAGACCAGCAGAAAAACTGACCAGCTTCTGGTAGCATATGCAACAGGAATGCAAGGAAAAGCAATTTCAAAACAGACAATCTCAAAATGGATAGGAAATTGCATTCGATTTTGCTATTCTTTTCATGGAAAGACAACTCCTGATATTATCAGACCTCATTCCACAAGAGCTACAGCCACCACTACAGCTTTCCTACGAGGAGTGGCTACTAAAGACATTTTAGAAGCTGCTACTTGGAGCTCTGTGCATACATTTGCCAAGCATTATAATCTACCCTTATACTCTAGATCCTGAGCAGGTTTTGCAACTGCTGTTTTGCAAGGGATCTTAACTACACCATCTTTATCTTAGTGCCTCCTCCCCCAGTTTGGCTGTGGTATTCTACCCATATGTTAGGACTGCAGATGCATCCTTGAAGGACATAGTACAGTTTTGTACCTACCATAAATGTAGATGTCCGATAGGTATGCATCTGCAGTCAGGATTACCCACCCTCCTTCCCCTCTGTGGTATTCCTAGGGTATTTACCTCTTTAGCTAGCTGGGGGAATCTATTATGGTGTATTTGTTTGTATATAGGTATGTATATATATGTATATATATATATATATATATATATATATATATATATATATATACATATTGTTTGCTCTCTACTGTTTGGAATTATTTGCATTTATCCAAATTTAGCCTTCCTAGAGGACAACTGGCATCTGGGGCAAGAAACACTGAGGAAAATGGCGTCGGCTGATGCCTTTATACCCAACAAACAGCAGCTATGACGTCGGGTGAAGTGCAACATCAGCCGAGGCCAGACCCAGACTTTGAACTGCCGATCAAGGGCTGCCTGAGGCAGGACAACCCATATGTTAGGACTGCAGATGCATACCTATCGGACATCTACATTTATGGTAGGTACAAAACTGTACTATATACCCTACGCTAAAAAAGATGTATCCTACATTGATCAGTTATATTGCAGTGACTGTTTAACAGTGGCAAATCACTTTATAACTAAGTAATGATAAAGGGCAAATTATTATCCCAGGGAAAAATTCAAAGGGGGATATTCCAGGGTCATTATTTGTCACCACCGCTGTTTTGTCTTGCCCCTAATCCATTAAGCTGTTTACTTAATAGAGTAGGTTATTGTTACAACTGAACTTCTATAAACCACCTGGTACAAATACATCTCATGTGCTTATATGTACATCCTGAACATGGCAACTTAAAATTAGAGAGTTCATTGGATATGGATCTGAAAGCACAACTACAAATGGGAAAAACTTTCTCAGATGACATAAAAATGGCATGTGGTTTGATAAATGTGCAAATAGTAGCAATGATTGCAAGAAAGCTGCAGTACCTGGAAAATATCAACCCAGGACAGCAATGAGATATAAAAGAAGTTGAGCAGTAGGGAGTGGATAAATATATGAGATTAAATGAAGGGTGAGCAGTGAAGCATAAACAAATCAGAACAAAGCTGAGTAAGGAATACTCTAGAAGTCAGATATTTGAGAATTTATCTGAATATGCTTTTTGTGAAATTTTAACAAAACTAAGGCAGAAAAATGTTGTAAATGTGACGAATGAAGAGAATAAGTGGTTAGAGAATTGGTGAATGATAGAACCATATGGGTTATGAAACTAGACAAGGGTGGGGGATTGGTTGTATTGAATTGCCAAGATTACATCAATAGTATGAATGTGCTTCTTAATGGAAGAAGTTTATGAACACGTGTCTAGAAATGAGACTAATGTTGCCTTTTTGAAAATTGATTTATTATTAGAGGACATGCTATTACAGGGGCAAATTAACAAACACAATTATAAATAGATTTATTATCATTTTGTCGATCCCAACTTGTGCGATTTTCATTTGTGCGAAAATGTTGATTTGCACTATATAAACATGAATACCACCTTGTCGAACTGTACAATAGTGAATGCAATACAGCATTCGCTGTTGTAAGGTTCAACATTGTGGTACAGATCGCACTATAGTGGGGATCGGGAAATGTACCTTTTCCCTCACTATAGTGCGATCCTGGAGTTTGTATATTAAAGTAGCAGGGGATGTGGGGGGTGCAGGGGGGCTTGCCGCCCTGCAAACATGTTTTTTATTGTGCAGTGCACAGTAATGTTGTTCCTGGAAGTGTGGTGACTCTTCAAAAATGTCAAAGTCGACATTTGCAGTCACCACACCTCGACTTTATTTCCATTCGTTCTTTTGATTTTTGTAGTTGTGGTTCAACATAACTGAAATCCGCTGTTGTGTGATCTGGTTAATTGATAGTAAACCTTATAAATACATGTATAATGATAGACCAGTTATAGCAAGTTCGCTTGGCATCCCCAAAATTCACAAACGCATTGTGAATCCACCTTTTAGACCTAAAGTGGATGCCAAGAGATCAAAAACATTGTGGAGCTAAGCAGGTAGATTACTACTACTTGAAAAGAGGGTTAAGCAAAATAACTCATATTTGTAAAGATTCTTGGCAATTTTTAAGTAAACGTAATACCACTCAATTTTATACTCGAGGTATTTTTGTTACAATTGATATGAACAATTTGCTTGCAGATGTTCATCATGTTACCCTGCTGCAGTCATCACACTTGGGGTTATCCTGCCGTCAGGCGGTCCCGCAGTCGGCCAGAATTCCAAAGTCTTGGTCCAGCGTCTGTTGCTGTCGCTTCTTCCCTGACGTCAGAGCGCCAGGGGTATATCAGAGGCATCCAACGCCATTTTCTTCAGTCTTTCTTGCCGCGTGCAAGCAGAAGCAGTTTGCAAGTGCTGGTCGGCCGACACCTGAGATTTTCGAATCGAGTTTCAGTCCGAAGTCTTCAAAGCTAAGTACCCCGTTGGGGAACCTTTTCTTGCCTCAGTCTGATATCAGAAAAAGTTAACAATTGCATTTCTTGTGGGAAGCAAATACCTCATAAGGACTTTCATTCTTTTTGTATACCTTGCCTAGGCCCAGACCACGACGTCACTGGTTGTCGGTTTTGTGCTAGGTTCAATAAGCGAACTATAAAGCGTCGCTTTGATTTCGCACGACACTACGGTAGAAAATTTAATTACACTATGCCGTCGGAGCAACCGACTACCGGCGTGCATAAAAAACGCAAGGATAGGGGCAGGCAGCCTAGATCCAAGCCGGACTCCGAGGCCTTGGCCGGCCCGGTCGCGGGTTCTCCGGTTTTCAGTGAGGTGCCTACGCAGCCCCTGGCTACCGCTGAATTGGATCCCCAAGCCGCATCGGATCCCCCAGCAGAGATTTCTAGGCCGACGCAGCCTTTTTCCTTAGGCCCCTTTGATCAGGGGTTCCCAACCCCCCCCCCCCGACAAAAGGCCTAGACACAAGGAGGATTATGCCTCCTCTGATCAGGTGTCTGTTTCCTCAGGCTCCTCTAAGGAACAGGATTACTCCTTTCCCCCTTATGAAGATTCTGATGCTGAAGGCTCAATTCCCTCAGCTTCTCCCCCTGAAGACTACTCCTTTGGGGAAACCTTACACACCATGAGGGAACATTTCCACTGGGAAGGTCAGGACTACTCTGACTCAAGGAAAAGGCTCAGGGAGTTTCTTTTACTTCCCCAGCACAGACCTCTTGCTATCCCCCCTGTTTTGGACATAGTAGATGATGTTTTCTTAGAATCTAGTTTAAATCCAGATTCTCTGCCTCCTGCTCCAGCCAAACCAGATAGATACTATAGAGTGCCTGACTCTCACAAATTCCTTTACAAAAGCCCTGCTGCTGATCCAGAGACAATCTCCCAGGGTCCCAAAGGGGCTAAGGCTTCTGAGGGTAAAAATCCTGTACCTTCGGAAAGGGACTCCAGAGCACTAGAAAGGTGGGGGAAGAAGGTTTACACCTCTACTACTCTAGCTATGAGAGCATTAAATTGTCAGTTTCACATGCTTAAATACCAGCAATTCTTTATGTCTCAAATAAAACAAAACATGGGTACGCTCCCTCAACAGTCTGAACTCAAGGAAATGCAACATCTGTTGCATGCAGCTGAACAGGTGGGCAAACATACTTTACAATGTGGTTTTGATGCCTTGGAAGCTTCCTCCAGAGCAGCTGTTACTGGGTCTGTGATACGTAGGCATGCTTGGTTAAAGGAACAATCTCTGCCTGATCATGTTAAAGCAAAGTTACTGGATGCACCCCTACAGCAGGATGTTTTATTTGGGGTTAAAGCAGAGGAGGTTTTAAAGAAAATGGAGGATAAGGCAAAATCTATGCAGACGGTCAAAGATTTCTTACAGGTACAGCCCCCACGCTTCAGCAGAAATTGGCCAACAAAAAATTGGTCCTTTCCAGCTTCTGACAGGCCACAGAGGGGTAAATACAGGCGCCCAAAGGGCAGAGGACAAGCACAAATCCCTTACAAACCTCGCCAATGGGGCACTTCAACACAGAAGGGAGGAGAAGACAGGTCCCAAACCACTAGAAGGCAAACACAATGACTTAAACATCAAACTGCCAAGCAAAACCCTCTTGGCAGCTCCCTTGGGAGGAAAATTAACACATTTTGCGGACCACTTTCGCATCGTCACAAAGGACAAATGGGTCCTAGACATTATCTCACATGGATACAGATTCCATTTCCACACCTTGCCAAGGATAAAAGGAATGCCAAACCTGCCACAAAATCAATGGGCAGAGGCACAAAAACAAATTACAGCTCTCATGGACATGAAAGCCATCCAACTGGTACCTACACAGGAGCAAGGCCAAGGATTTTACTCAAGGCTCTTTCTAGTCCCCAGAAAGGACAATGCTTGGAGACCCATTCTGGACCTTTCAATTTTAAACACTTTCTTGCAAGTACCCAAATTCAAGATGCTAACACTACAGCAGCTTCTTCCCATGTTGGGCAAGAAAGCTTGGCTAGTAACGTTGGACCTCAAGGAGGCATACCTGCATGTCCCTATCAGACAAAATTGCAGAAGATACCTCAGTTTCATTGCAGGTTCAACCCATTACCAATTCACTGCACTGCCCTTTGGCTTATCTACTGCACCCAGGGTCTTCACAAAATGCCTGGCACCAGTAATTGCATACTGCAGACAGAGGGGAATTCAAATATACCCATACCTGGACGACTGTCTCATACAAGCAGAAAGCAAGGACATTCTCTTACAACACCTGGCTTTTGTAAGACGTCTTCTAAGTTGCCTAGGGTACACAGTAAACGAACAGAAATCAAAACTAGTGCCCTCACAAACTATGACATTCCTGGGTGCCAGCTTGAATACAACGGCCGAGATGGCTTATCTGAAGCCAGACAAACAACTACAATTAACTCTCCACGCCTCAGCTATTTCTGCTCACTACAACACGGATCCTCCCTTATTTTCAAATCCACTCTTAAGGCAGTTTCTCAGAGGGGCCAAGAACATTAGGCCTCCCAGGAGAGCACCAACACCTACTTGGGACCTCAATTTTGTTCTAGAAAAACTCACGCTACCTCCTTTTGAACCAGCTTTCTCAGCTGACCTAAAGTTTATATCATGGAAGACTGCCCTGCTGCTAGCAATCACTTCAGCTAGAAGAGTTTCAGAGCTTCAGGCACTAATGGCAGTGGAGCCTTTCCTCATTTTTCATCGAGACAGGGTTTCTCTACGAACTAACCCTTCCTTTATGCCTAAGGTTGTATCCAGTGTGGCCCTAAATCAAACCATCCATTTACCCACCTTCTTTCCAAATCCACAGAACAAAGGAGAAAGACTCCTGCATTCCTTGGACATTCACAGACAGCTACGTTACTACTTGGATAAAACTAAGGTTTTCAGAAAATCTGACCAGCTTCTTGTATCCTATGCTACAGCATCACATCATATCTCAAAACAAACCATTTCCAAATGGATATGACATTGCATACGTTTTTGCTACACCCACCAAGGAAAACCAGTTCCTGCTACCATAAGGCCCCACTCTACCAGGGCAGCAGCTACATCTACAGCCTTCCTCAGGGGGGGGTACCAACCAAGGATATTCTGGAAGCTGCAACTTGGAGTTCATTACACACCTTCACCAAACATTATCACTTACCACTTTACTCTAAGACCAGGGCGGGCTTCGGCACTGCAGTTTTGCAGGGCCTTCTAGCCCCGTCTAACCCTGTTTGACTCCTCCGCCCATCCTTAGCTTTGGGATTCTGGGTAACACGATGAACATAGTACAGTTTTGTACCTACCATAAATGTAGATGTTCGAGTGTATATCCTGCTGCAGTCCAGGTTGCCCTCCCTCCATCCCCTCTAAAACTAGCTGAACTTATCTCTATTCTATACAACCTCTGTGGTGTATTTGCTTGTGCCTAAGGGTTTTGTTTTACTTTTTTTCAAGATAGCTATATATATACATATATTTTTGCCTACCTATTAGGGGCACCTGACATCTGGGGCAAGAAAAACTGAAGAAAATGGCGTTGGATGCCTCTGATATACCCCTGGCGCTCTGACGTCAGGGAAGAAGCGACAGCAACCGACGCCGGACCAAAACTTTGGAATTCTGGCCGACTGTGCGACTGCCTGACGGCAGGATAACCCCAAATGTGATGACTGCAGCAGGGTATACACTCGAACATCTACATTTATGGTAGGTACAAAACTGTACTTTATCACCCATGAAACTGGTTTAAGGTGGTTAGAAGAACAGTTGTCTAAGATGGCTGACCTACATAAGGCTTGTGTAAATGCTATGTTGGTGCTTATGCAAGTAATATTGAAAAATAATTATATATTTTTTGAAGGTCAATATTTTAGACAGACAACTAGAGTAGCAATGGGGGCAGCGTGTGCCCCAAATTTAGTCAATTATGTGATGTATTGGGAAACAGAATACATATTTAATAGTATATACAAGGAATCCTGGGCATTTTATACCAGATTTTTTGAAGATATCTTAATTTTATGGGTAGACACTCGGTATAGGCTGGACGAATTTTTGCTATACATAAATAACACAGTTGAGTTTTTAAAATGTTCTCATTGCATTACTGAATTCAGTATTATAAACTCCAAACAAGTACCTTTGAAAGGAAAATACAGCAGTCAGTTGTTCTTTGATGCAAAAATCCAAGTTTAATTCACATAAGCAGCTTCCAAGGTTTAGTTAAAACAGACTTCATCACACATAACGGGCACATAACCCTTTCACCAACTCAGCGTTTTCGTCTAGTTAAAACTGACTTCATCAGATCTGATGAAGTCTGTTTTAACTAGTGAAAACGCTGAGTAGGTGAAAGGATTATGTGCCTTTATGTGCTTTGATTTTAAACCTTGGAAGCTGCTTGTGTGAATAAAACTTGGATTTTTGCATCAAAGAACAATTGACTGCTGTATTTTCCTGTCAAGGGTACTTGTTTGGAGTTTATAGTTCTTTTTTGTACCTTTGCTGTGTTTTACTTGGTGAATTCAGTATTAGTTATCTGAATGTCATAATTAAGAAATATATAGAAATGGCTAGATATAGCTCTACTGTTTTCAGAAAAAACTACATTTTCAAACTCTTATTTACACTACACTAATTGGCACCTGAAACATCAAAAAAAAAAAAAAAAGCAGTTGTGAAAGGTCAACTAGTAAGAGCAGCCAGGATAGTGTCTGAGTTAGATGAATTTTATAAAAAATGTGATGGTATAATAGAAATGTTTTGTAGAAGGGGCTATCCTGAAGCCTTTTTGAAAGAAATATCGAATGAAGTTAAAATCATGAGAGAGGAGGGAGAGGTATTTGTATACCTATTTTGAATTTTAATAATGAAGAAGTAAATGTATATACTGGAAATGAGGACAACACCAACAAAATAACAGTGTGTGAGACTAATAGATTATTTATTACGATTTACACATTAGATAGTATGGAGATTATAAAATCGATCAGTAAAAATTGGAACGTAATTTTGCTAGAGGATGAAACGAGACAAATTAGGAAACTACCCCACTACAGTATGCAGAACTGACATTCCATTTAAGAAATATTTGAAAAGAGAAAATAATGTAGTTAATGATATGAAGAGAAGGGGAACAATAAAATGTGGAAATTATTCCCAATGTCGGTATATAATACAGGAGGATTTTTTTTTATTGTTAGAAATACAGTATACAAGATCCAAGGGCATTATACATGTTACACTAAACAAGTGGTGTACATGACAAAATGTAAATTACGTCCAGCCTTTCATATAGGGAAGACTTCTAGGAGATTTAAGGACAGGATTTATGAACACCTGACAGACATAAAAAAATAAATAAATAAAAAGAAATGTAATGCTTTGTACAGACACATTAATATATATGAAAATAATCTGCTTTTTTTTTGTTGAACATATACAGAATGATATGCAAGGGAGGAGAATAAAGGAACATTTAGACCTAGCTTATTTAAAATGGCAACTAAAATGAAATGCAACTAATAGTCCAAGGTTAAATGGTGTACGCTTAGTTGAGTTTTAAAATTAAAGTATTATAATGGTTTTTAATGAGATGCAATTTTAGGTTGAAATGTTTTTAAATACTAATTGGATTTAAGTGATTGTAATTGAGAATTATCATACGACTTTTACTGTGTATTTAAGTGAATGGGATTGTATAGAGTTTGTTCTGAGGAAGTTCCATTGAAATAGGAATGAAAGCGCTTAACCTTTTAATAAATGATTTAATTTTTTATTGCTGGCATTAAGAAGTTGTCCATTTACACCATATTCTGTTTTGGACATGCATACATTTGTTGAAATGTGCAGGTAGCTTACTCCAGCGATGCCTTGTATGTTCTTTTTAGCCTTTATTTATTTAGTTTGGAGGTCCAACACCTTTATTATCTCAGTATTTCTTTTTGTAATTGCAGAGCATGCTGTTAGAAGTGTTGGCAGTACTGGAAAGGTGTCCTGAGAAATATGCATCAGAGCATTTTCCTGGATGTGGTAGTACATTCTCTGAGCTGGGGTACAAGCTACTGCACATTTCCGAAATCATGGCTACACCCTGGCTTTATTCATCTTGTGCTATATGTAACCTTTTGTGTAAAGAAGTGTAATTTCTGAAATACTATGCAAAGAATCATTTGTGGAGATTTTTTTCCATGCTTCCTCCAACCATGTCAGAAAGCCCATCTTGCAAATAGAATGTTGGTCTTTTGTCACTGCTGACTACAAGCTTTCAGTATGAGAAAACAATTGTGATACTACTACTCAAGGAGAATTTAAGTGGGGAATTTTGGAATATTCATGGTAGAATTTTGACATTCTAGCAAATATTCTGTACACTGATATTTATTATGATTGAGATGATGCAAATCTTGTTACCTCTGCACAAACCTTTTGCTGTAACAAGTCAGTGGGATATTAATTATAAAAAGGCAGCCACGGTTTGAAGTAAAATATATAGGTTCATAGGTTCATACTAGGCTATCTGCCCTAGGGCATTTATAAGCCTAGCCAGAATGTGTTTGGCTTTCGCCACCCATTTTAAATTAATTTTGCTATGCCCAGTATACTGTGCCTATGTCTAACAGTGACACAGAAGTGATACCTGGGGTAAACCTACGATCTCCCATCCACTCATCAAGATTCCTCTTGAAGAGAGTCAATGAGGGACTCTGCCTAACCTGGACTGGGATTTTATTCCAGAGTGAAGGAGCCTCTGGGTTATGAATCTGTCCCTCCAGCATGTCCTATTTATTTCAGTGCTGAGGTTCAAGTCTCTCGAGCGTGTAGCTCAATGGGATTTGGATTTTCTGAGGTGCAGCATGTCCATTAATTCCGGGTTGGACATGGCTTTATACGTCAGGCACAGATCGCCTCTGAACAGGCGGTATGCCACTGAGTAGAGCTGGAGTTTCTTTAACCGGGCAGCATATGGCATCTGTTTGAGCCCTTTGATCCTCTTGGTGAGGTACTTTTGGGGTCTTTCCAATTGCTGCAGGTGTCTGGTAAGGTACATCCCAAAAGGGGCATTGTACTCAATTATGGGCCTGATGAGGGATGAGTAAATGATGCGAACTATGACACAGTATTAACCCAAGTTATTTATTTTTTTAAATTGATTATTAGGATGTATACAGAATTTATATTCTATGTTGTGCTAGTGTGCAAGATGTGTTTTATAAAGCAGAAATGTGAAAATATTACTTTTACTTTCTGATGATCTACCTGATTACACCTGTCCACAGTCCCTTACATTAATTAATGGTATTTCAGTAGATCATAGTTGCAGGTAAGTGGGAAACCTCGCTGTGTCTGCCACCTGTAGTTTGTGTAGGTTGAAGGTTATCATCAGATACATAAGGCTAGGTGTTGAAGTTAAAGTTACTTTGCCTAGTGACACATACAGAACTTACTGAAATACATTGCTTAACACGAAAGGAGATATTTGGGTATTGAACAACCCTAGGGAACACCCACCTACCCATTAATTGGGGGTATGGTGTGTAGAAGCATTAACAATTTCCTTTTTACCCCCTGCAGTACAAGACTGTTAATAACTTGCAGAATTATTTGTGGCACACATAGTGGTACCCCAGGAAACCAAAGAGATGTGTTAAAGCAATGTTCAGCTAATGGGTTTAAGGCAACTGTTAAGCCAATGTGTAAATGCTTTTTTATTTTGTATTTATTTATTTTGTGACTGCACATCACATGCTTGGCTTACTTGATTTACCAGAAAACATGCAGTAATGGAGAAAATATGGTGATAATGCAGCCAACATAATGTTAAATAAAAGCTTATTCTTGTAGCATTTTAGTTGCTTATTCTGTTTCTTATAACATTTAGGTATTTTAGATGCAGAATAACTCTTTTATGCAACTATTACATAAAATATAGGAAATAACTTTGTCCTAAAATCTCACCACATTTGCCATTTTTAAAAGTTTTTGTCAGGACACAACTGCCCAAAGAGGGACTGTCCCTCGCAAAGTGGGACAGGTGGTAACCCTAATAGCTAGAGGATATATATATTTTTACTTCTGTGAAAAGTAGGATTAAGGGTTTCAATTCAAATTGTGAATTTAGGAACAGGATATAAAACTAAACATTTGTTAATGGTTTTATAGTTGTGATGCTTACTGTTCCTAAAAATAAATGGCTGTATTGACAAAAATAATATTATCTTAACTTAAAATTGCAACAAAACAGCACATGGTATAAAAAGTGTGTTCACAAAGCACTAAGAACTCTGAATGGCTCCTTAAATCCAGTTACATATCTGAAACCCTAAAAAGCAAAATATATGGGTATATCAGAAGTAGCAGATAACATTACATCCCCTTGAGGGCATTTATACAGCTGATATGGTCATATGTTGCTGTTTTAGGGAATGCCGTCTGTTTCTGTTCCTTTTAGTTTAGGTATATCACCACCTAGTGGCCAGGTTCCAGTCTTACATACTGATAATTTAACAATTTAAACAGAATTCTGCAGATTTACATTGATTAGAATTAAAAATGCTAATGACTCAGCAGTGAAGTTTCTACTAATTGAAATTAAAAACCGTAAACTGATATCAAAATAACCTTAGCTTTAGTAAAATAAACAAAATAAGGTCAGCATTTTCTCTGGGGCAAATCCCTCACACAGACCTACTAAATATAATCAGCTGCACAGTTGTTGCATCTTGTGACAAGAGGTGATATCCTCAGTGCGTATTCTTGAGTACAGGGGTAGATCTCCATCCCCTCACAAACACGCCCTCACATCTACACTAAACACTACACACCACTGTCACTGTCATTTGTCCCACATAACAATTTTAGCATTAGGATTGGAAGGAGCTTCTCAAACAACCCCCCATTACTGCTTTCTTTTACTTTTAGTAGCAGTTTCAGAAATGAACCGACAGCAAATCTATCCATCCATCCACAACCCCTTTTTCCCTTTTTTGCACATGGGGTTGGGGTGTCAGTACAACAGTGGCAATCATCTAGAGCCAAGGTTACCGCCGAGTAGCTAATAACTGATAGCAGATGATGTTTAGATTTTAATTTAAGAAAGAACCACAACAGCAGAAAGTAAAGCTGGAATCAAAACTAATAACCACGACAATCGGAATAAATTCAGTAAAGATTTAAAAATGCTCACAATATTACAAGAAATTATTTATTAAATTGGTCAAGCGCTTTCGTTCCTTAGCATATGGGAACTTCTTCCATTTTCCTATATGTTAAGGAACAAAAGCTCTTGACCAATTTAATAATAAATTTAAATCCTTAGTGAATTTATTTTGATTGTCGGAGTTACTAGCTGGAAGTACTGCCTTTCTAAGTGGTTATTGATTTTAATTTATTTTTGAAAGTGCACTCTGCTCCCAGTATACAGCTTAAATCAGTGGTGATAGAAGATTACTCTGGGGGCTAGATAAATACTTAAATTGTTTACTTTTAATAATCAGCAGAACGGCTCTTATAGAAAATGTCTTGAGCATGCTGACTAACAAAGATAACTCTGTTGGCAATAGTAAATTAATAAACTAGAGCAACAAACTACCTTACTAATGGGCAGACCCGAACTAAAGGGCAGAGAAAACTATGCAGAAAATGATGAACTCCTGGGAGAGATTCAGGATTTCAGGACAGAGACTTATCTAAGGATGTGTAGCATTTATCTTCTGTTTTAAAATCAGTAACTAAGGCCAGAGTAGATATATTTGGAATTATCATGGAGGGTTTTCAGACCTAAGTTTATATAGTAGCCCTTCAAGTAATTTTATCAGTTGTTCAAGTACATGGATAGTGTAATGTAGCAGGCAATGCTCTTTAAATCATTTCAGTTTAATTTATGTCTGGCAGCTTGTGCAAGGGTAAGGTCTGTAAGGTATAGAGCAATATCAAGGGGGGGGGGTTCTTAAATTCTCACAGCTTTAAGATCGTTGGCTAAACAGTGTCCTCAGTGAAAAGGAAACTTTATTACCATTATTCCTATGCTAAACTGCCATTCATTAGAAATTGTAAGACTTTTTAAAAATATTTCAAACATATTACTTTGTTTGTGTCTTTCGGCTTTTCCCGGTTAGGGGTCGCCACAGCGGAACTCCGGTCCGCTAATGATTGGCAGTAGAGTTTTACGTGCTGGCTTGCCGGGCCTAACGCACAATGAAGGAATGTCCATTCACGCATGTCGCCACACAGAAGACGCTCTAACTGAGAATCGAACGGGCAACGTCTAACTGTGAGGCGACAATGCTACCACAGCATTAGAATATTATTCTTTTTGCATTATCCAAAACGTTTGCACCTCAGAAGTAGAGCCGGATCAGCACAAGGTGACTTAGGCAGTTGCCTAGGATTTGTTGGCTGGGGGGGTGTCTGCTGACTTGGGGGCTGCTACAACTTTTAATTAAACAATTAAAAAAAATTACATTTCTTCTTTAAGGATGCAGTGCGTCCATACAATTTCTTCTTTAAGTACATACTGTGCGGCTGTGCATGTGTATTTAGTAGTATGACACAGACACAGCAATGTGGGTTTAAACTTTAGAGCTTCCTGCTGCTTTTGTACAGGATTTGAAACGCAGAGAAATTGGGAACCACTTATTGCTTGAGAGAGGTGAGCGTGTGTGTGTGTGTGTGTGTGTGTGTGTGTGTGTGTGTGTGTGTGTGTGTGTGTGTGTGTAGAATGCCCTAGTTAGGAATGGCAGGTTATGTAAGCCAGACTACTCACTCATTTAGCTTCAAGGGAAGAAAAGCTTACTGTTGCCTATACTACGTCTGTTTTCAATGTGCAACTGTTTTGTTTAGCAAATGGCAATCAGTGTTTATGCTATAGAATTTGAAAGGTGTGTTAGTAGCACAACAGGTAGCATACTTGCCTTTGGTGCAGAAATTTGTGGATTCTATTCCCATACCATGTTGATGGATTGCTGAAACTGCAGTGCATTTTAAGGTTGATAGTGGTGCTGCAGTCCTGAGTGTGTCCTTCTTTGGATGAGATGCCTAGTACTATGAACCTGTTGTCAATTTGCCAGCCATTCCCTGTTGCAATATTACTTTATTTTTTCATGTAATATAGGCAATTTTTTCTTCAAATTCAGCTGGCATTGAATTTGTAGATGAACCACTGAAATGTAAAGTTGTTTTCCAGCAACCGCGTTGTCAGTACTTATAGATCTCTTTAATGTGGAATTATTCCGATGGCTTTTACTTCTGTATAGATTCTGCATATTAACTGACATTGATGGAATGTAATGACAGACATTTGAGAGGCCTTTTGTGTTTGAAATGTTCTGAAATGTGTTCTTTCTTCATTATTGGTTCATATGTTTTGTTTCATTGCTTACTGGAAAAATGTTCAAAACTACAAATTTAAAACACAGTCTAACTAGTGGTGCTATATTATACAAAGAATATAATTTAATCCAATTTGGAAGGTGAATCAAAGAACATATGCATGTATGCATGGGACACAGGAATGGCTGCGTGTGTGTGTGTGTGTGTGTGTGTGTGGGGGGGCATTACCCTGCTTAGGGACCCATTTGACCATGCTCCAGCTACATGCCATTATTACGATGATCCCCAGGGATGACATATCTTAAAGTGACTTGTCTCAGTACAAGCCAGTTTTACTGGTGCATGTGATGAAAATTCTTTCAAAGATTTTGGCATGGTAAATTAGTCAGGTTACAGCATTGAATCAGCACTGACAATAAAAATCTGACAATTTTTATTTTTATTTCTATTTTTTTTTTAAATATGGATGATAGCCTTCTATGTTTAAGAGTTCAGAAGCCTAGGTGTTAGAGGAGAGGAGTCATCACTGTCATCATCATCATCATCATCATCATCATATTTTGGTGTTACTTGATGCTGTAAAGCCTTTTATTGTAAGCTCTTCAGTTTTTATTTACATGTCGGCGTGGCTTTGGTGTTCCCTGTCTTATGTAGTTAGATGTTGCACGCTGCTGTAGGTGGATATATGGGTTATGGTTTGCCCTGGTTTAATTTCTCCAAGTCTTTTTGGTTTCTAATATCATGACAGTAGTGGACTACATTCCTAAGTGAAAGTATGATTAAAGTGCATGAAATTAGTATTGTTTTATTCTTTGATGTTATCTAAAGGTGCTCTTTGCAGCACCCACACTGTGCCCAGAACTGACTCCTTCTGTAATTCATATGGAGTTACCTGTATTGGTAGCATATCTAAGTACGGCTGTCGACTGTAAATTATTTTTTATTAGACCTGTTGCTAATACTACTATTGGAATTATCTGGGTATCTCATTTCCGCACTGCTCTCTTTAATGCCTGCAAATCCTAGCATTTTATGACTCTGTCTCTCTCTGTACATAAGACACTGTAATTACTGTGTGTAGCAATTTCAATGATCAGTGCTACTTTTGTCTTCTTTTCATGGACTACTATATCTGGTTTTCTCCCATCTATTTTTTTGAACTGTTGGCAACAGGTGATCATAAACTTCTTCATTCCCTACAATGCTTTGTGAATCATGTTTCCAGTACTTTTCAAGTACTTCAGTATTGTACTGTTTGCACGATCTCTAACGTCATTAAATATACAGGCCCTTTGCCATGAGTGTGTTACATGTAGGAACAAGATGTGCGGTTTGCCATTGTTTTGTAGTCACTATAATGTAATTGGTCAACACAAGGTATATCTTATAGTTCAGTAAGCATTCCCTTATCTGTGAATGTTGGTTGTTGTCAAATGATTTTGTTTGCAATCTATCCATGGCATACTTAGCTTTTTTCCCCTTTTTATACTTTTCTATTATGGTTTTTTTTAGCAACAAGTGATCCTTTAATCCATATGGCTTTCTTTTGTTGCCCTTTTGTTCTGTTGCTATAATTGAGTTTTTTTCTAAATGACTATAAACTCTGTCTGCATCATTTCCAATATAAGTTTGTATATTGTCAGAAGGCAATTTTAGGTTGGCTTGCAGGTTCACTCTTAAGGAGAGGAATAATTTTTCCTATTGTTAACCGGGTTGGTGTCAGGTCGGGATGCGCATATAAGTAATTCTTATTCGAAGATAAATATTTGTATAAAGATGTTAATACTTTTAGCCAAAAGGTATTTGTTGTGTCCGAGCTGGGATTTTCCAATTACATGCCTTTCTTAATTTTGTTTCAATTTCTCCGGCTATTACTTCATTCCATTTCATATACTCTGCATTAGAACTCCTTACTCTTTCTTTTAGTTTTTCTATCCATTTAGCATCTTTGTTATGTTCCACAGGGTCCTCATAAATATTTCTCCAAAATGTGTTTTTTTCTTTTTTTGGTGGTATTTCTATTCATTTTGCTTTGTTTCCCAGTTCTCTATAAAACATTTTTTGGTTATCAATGAATTCCTTATTTTGTACTTTTCCTTTATATTTATCTGCATATCTTCTAAGTTTTTCTGCCTGTGCTAATATTTTAATGTATTATTTACAGTAATATATGATAAAGCCTGGTCTGTTTTGATGCTATGCATTTCTTTTACCACAACTATCTTTCTAAGTAAGTTGGATGATCTGTTCCTTCTTCTACATTCTTCTAATGGTAATATCACTTATCTTAATTGCTTTATAGTTTTTCTGATCAATGCTTCCATGGTGGCATTTTATTTCTTCCCTTCCTTTCCCTTAGTGCTCCGTGTTTTTTTGGTAAGAATTTATATATTATTAATTTAACTGCACAGTAATATATCTTATTTATTTCTGTTATATCGCATGAATTTTTCTTATTAGTCCTAATTACTGTGTTCATCTGTTTTACTAGACTTCTAACATTTTGGGTCTTATTACTTTCTCTAACCTATTTCTTTCATTGATCTTAGTATGTCTGTCCATCCAAGCAGCTCTTCTCTTAGATAATTTTCTTCTGGACTGAGAGCACCTTATTTGCTCACCATTTCCTACTGGTATTCTACAGAAAATTCCCGAACATCTTCCTGTGACATATTCTCTTCGGATGCACCCTGCTTCATCTGCTACTCCTTCATATGGAAACGCATTGGCCCATCACCCTGCAACGTTGCCTGCGTCAGAGTTACCAGTGTTTCCTGCTCATTCCTTCTCTTGCTGTGCAACTGTAACTGAAATTGTGTACCAGTTTCCTACAGTAGACTCCAGAGCATCCCTCTCTACCCCTTAGCACAAGAAATCTGGAAAAGCGTAAAATAATGGGGAGACAAAGGCCCAAAATTAGGGACCATTTTTAAATATTGCTCTTATAAAGTTAGAAAGTTGCTAGAATAACAGGATTTGTCCTAGCATGTCTTTTATGAAGGATATGAAGTCTAAAATTCAGACGTATGTCATTATTTAGTGACTTCATTCCTCAGTGATTTGCCAGAAAACCACAAATTTTAAAAGGAACAGACCAAAAATGTCAAGCAAAAATCAGGACATTCTCCAAAAATCTGATCACTTGAGAGCTAATGCTCCAGAGTGTCAGCATGTGGCAATTCTTCAGATACCTCCTGCTCCACCTGTTTCTCCATAATTTGAGGACATATTGTTCCATCATACTGTGACTTTACCTGTGTTGTGTTTTCTAAATCCTTCACTTCACAGATAATCCCTAACTTCAGTTTCTGTTTGTTTAACTTCTCCCTTAATAATTCTATTCTGTCCTTCCACCTTTGTTTTCTTATTTCTTGTATTGTGAAATTGTCTGGGTGTCTTTGTTCATATTTCTCTTCAGATATATTTGGTGGTACTGTTTTTATATTGAATAATTTTGCTTTCTCCTTTGCATAAATATTGCATGATATCAGATATTTTTTTTCCTTGTCCATGTTTGTTTGTTTTACTTTTCAGAAATCTCTGGGTTTTGTTCTTTATATCTTCTCACTTCTCCTGTCTCTTCTATTTCCAGGTGGCCCAAAGTTTCTTTATCCATATAATTGTTTTCATGAATCTGTTGTACTAATGAATATAACTTTTTATTTGAAGCTTTTGACTGTTTTTCTTGTGCAAGTATATATATTTATGTGTGTGTGTGTGTGTGTGTGTGTGTGTGTATATATATATATATATATGTATATATATTTATATTTGTGTGTGTGTGTGTGTGTGTGTGTATATATATATATATATATATATATATATATATATATATATATATATATTTCTGTTTATATATATGTGTGTGTGTGTTGTTGTATCTTTCGGCTTTTCCCCGTTAGGGGTCGCCACAGCAGAACTCCGGTCCGCTAATGACTGGCAATAGATTTTTACGTACCGGGTTGCCAGCCCTGACACACAACCTTCAACGAAGGTACGCCCATTCACGCATGTCTCCACACAGAAGACGCTTTAGCTGAGAATCGAACAGGACAATGTCTTACTGTGAGGCGACAATGCTACCGCAGCACCACCACCATATTTTTGGGAACCATCCCTAATGCTACGCACATCATGCTTTTCATAAAACCAGCACTTCAGAGAATAGCCAGACTTCATAGATATGATGTATTTACAGGCCCCCTAAAAGAGGCAGTCCATAATTTTGTGGATTGCCCCTGGTTTTTGCCTCATGTTTTTGGTGTGCTTATTATAAAATTTGTGGTTTTCTGGCATGTCATTGAGGATTGAGGTCACTAAAAGACAGGCATTTGAATTTCAGACTTCATATCCTTTAGAAAATGCATGCTAATGTTAATCTGTGTTATTGTAACAAGTTGCTAAGTTTCTTAGATCAGTTTTTAAAATTGTGCATGTTTTTGGGCTTGTGTACCCCTCCTTATTGTGTTTGGCTTTGTCTCTGATTCTTCTACTAAGTTGTAGAGATAACCATCTAGTGGAGTCTTGCTTTACTGGCATGAGTTCAATAAGAAAAACATAAGTAAACATCATTGTATTTGTATGCCGTTAAGGGGTGGTTTGCATATCTAAAGTGATGTTTCCACAAATGAGGTTTCTACCCTGGTTTAGCAGGGTCTTTCTCATATCATATTTTAGGTTGTATTTGTAGGTCTCATTGCTTTTATTTGGTAGTCATGTGAGTAGGAGTTAATGCATGTAAATAAGGGGAAACAAAGCTGCCTCAACTTTTTTTTAGTGTTTCTTAACTTGTATAACCAAGGCTGTTTTTGTTGCCCATGGAGTTTGATTTGTTGTGTACTGTTTCTGTTTGATCTTTACATTTTTGGTGTTATGTGCTTGAGGTTGTGAGTGTTGGATGTGTGCATATATATATATATATATATATATATATATATATATATAATATGTAGGTGTATATTTTATATGTATATATATATATATGTGTGTGTGTGTGTGTTTATATGTATATATATATATATATATATATGTATATATATGTATATATATATATATATATATATATATATATATATATATATATAGAGAGAGAGAGAGGGAGCGATATATATACATATATATATATATATATATATATATATATATATATATATATATATATGTGTGTGTGTGTGTATGTCTATATTTTGCTGTTTGTCGATATATGGAAAGCTTACACACCATTGTACCCCACTTGTATACACTAGTGTACCACACGAATGGGGCACAGCACCTGCTTTCTATTGGCTTAATCATTCAGATTTATGCAGTGAAAAGTTTAATGAATTTCTTTTGCATCTTTTGAAATTGATTTTGAAAAAAAAATGTTTTCTACTTTGATAATAGATACTTTTGCATATAAAAGAAACAGCAACGGGGGCAACGTTTATGATCGGACAGTGTGTGGCAGCCATGCAGAGAGTGAAGCTGCCACACCTAACCCAAACAAAGTTCATGCCAGGTAGAGTTTCAGGTAGGGATTCTTTGTGGGAGTTTAGGTTTGGGAGGAGTTTTAGGTTTAAGAAACAGGAGAGGAGGTTTAGGCTTAGGCCGGGGGAGCAGGATTGGAGTCCTTGGATTAGGGAGAACTTTAGGTTTGGGGGTAGCGGAGTTATTGGTTACGGTTAGAGTGTACTGTGGTTAGGGTTAAGGACTGGGTGGGCATTCTAGCATTAGAGTTATGGCTATGGTAGGTCTATGTAGCAGTGTAGCTCAAGTGGTGTGAGGGCTAGGTAATTAATTAATTAGTCTTGGACTAATGGGACCTAGCGCACTTGACATTTATAACAAGTAACAGGCAGCAAGTTTGTCACAAGTTGCTTACCCATGAGTTCTTGAAGTAGACCTTTTCGTATATAAAGAGAGAGAGAGAAAGAGTAAAGGAAGGAGATAGAAAAACAGAGTGGATTATTAATATAAATCAGGCCCTGGAGTATTTTGGAGTGCAGTACTCATTTTAATTATAATTTAGAAAACAGGACACACAAACTGTACTTTGACTCATTTCATTCATGAGGGCAGCATTTTGTTACAGTTTATTTTCGTAGAACTAGAAATGTAATATTTTTGCTGAATCATGGCTTGTAACAGAAGAGTAAGAATGCTGTACCTAGATTTGTTTTGTTACACTTGACCTTAGCTGTCTGCTGATCATTACCCCCATATCTGCTGGTTGGCCAATTTGTTCCCCATCATTGTGGTGCAGGTTGACATGTAGGGGCCATAATTAAAGCAGCCATCAGGGTGACTCATTCTATTTCAGCAGTTGCATGTCTCTGTAGACACTCAGCTATGCATTGGAATGGGGTTTGCAGTAAGCTGTCTGTGATGGAATTTCCCTTACTTTAAAAGGGATGCTGGCATCAAGCAGCCCTGTTCTCCTATCCCGAATCACAGATGATGGTTTCCCGACCTCCACAAGGGAAATTGCACATGTGCACCAGAGCACACCATCATTCTCACCCTCAAGAGAAGTGAGCCAAGCCTCTTCACTCCTCTTCCTCCCTGCCTGGTGTCTTCAGTGCCAGATCCGCTAACTGAACCCTGGCTGTCTGGATCGCAATCAGGGCTCCCCATCTGCCACAGAGCCAGATTAAGAACGATGTACATAGATTATGTAAAGCAAGTTCCACTCCAGATTATTGTATTTTTTGATAACCACACAGGAAATGTTAACAATAAAGTAATTAAATCCTGTAATCTTTTATTTTTCTGTGTGTGTGTGTGTGTGTGTGTGTGTGTGTTGTCAAGTCATATGCTACCGAAAATGGATTAGCTGAGTATTAAACCTTTAAGAATTTCTATTACTTAGGAATGATTCTCTGTTTTGCTTTAGTATTTTGTTTAATATTGTTAGCCAGTTTACTTCAGCTACATATCATCCTGCGGCCTAGGGGAAGAAAAACAAACAAAACTGCCTAGCTTTGGCTGTGGCGTCTTGTAATGCTTTATAGTAGTTCTTTCTGCAGTTTGAAACCCTTCTATTTAGAAAAATGTAGGAACAATTCTGTCCTTCATGTCAGGGTGTCTCAAATATATTGATAAATAAGTTCTTGAAATCCAAGAACTTGGACCTCAAATAATTGTCTGTAGCATGATTCTTGTAATTTACATATTCTGCATAAGTCTGAAGTTGAACAAACTTCTGATACCCTACTTTCCATAAATTTGTTCTTCAAGGTTATTTTGAAACAAGCAGCATGCAAGACCAGACCTTTTGATTGTTTAATTCTCAAAAATTGAGTTGAAACGATACACTTCTGTGGTAGTATTTTTAAGAGGTGTAACGGAACTGAAGAAAAGGATAAGTTCTGAGGCAGCAATCAGAAGGAGAATAGCAGAGAAATATACTAAGGTGACTTTGAGCATGGATTAGTACATTTTTGTGCACTGCAGGGAGTTTGGGAAGGAAGAAGGGGAACTGTAAGCAGTGTTGGAGAAGGAGAGGATAGACGTTGCTCGTGTTTCAGAAACAAAACCACTGACAGGTATGGCTGAGAGACGAAGGTACTAGATTATAGGTTATTTAGTAATGGCTAACAAGTTCGAGAGGGAAGAGAAATTGCAATTTACACAAGTGACTACATCAAATGCAGAGCCACAGAGGAGAAAAAATGGTGTCCTGTAAAGGAATGAGGGAGTGGCAAAGGTTAAAACCAAGAGTAAACACTCAGGGGTTAAAGTAGCTTGGTGAAAGTGGCGATGGATCAGCACAGAGTTCTCTTCCCCAAATACATTGAAAGAGCAGGATGAGAGAGTGGGTAAAAAACAAAAGTAGATGGACCAGGCAGTGAACAGGGTTGTAGTAATAAGAATCTGAATCTGGCAGGAGCATGGTGGGAGATTCCAAGCACTTAGGTAGAGAGGGAGTGGTGCAGGGTTTGGAACGCAAGAGGGTCAGCCAACTGGAGCAGGACTGTATTAGAAAGGCTTAAGTACCGAACTTAGTCCAAACAAAGGTGGATGGATTGCCAGCCAAGAAGGGAACAGGGACATTTTTAGAATTTCACAGAAAAGAGGAAGTGAGGAACAGCCCTAGTATGAGAGAAGAAAGATGGGAAAGAACAAACAGAGGTTTGAATGACTACATAATTCATCTTGGTCTTCTAAAAGGAAAATTAGTTTCTTGTCTTTACTCCAAGGTGGTGGTAGACTGCTGCTTAAAAAAGCCTTTGGTCATATTTTTATGTTGTGTTTGCTTTGCTTTCTGAGTATTTTAAGAATTTTGCTTTTTCTTGTGGTAGTGTTGATGTCTGCTCTGCTGATAACTTTTTTAGACAAGTTTATAGAAAATACGACTGCTTTGAACTGCTTTGACTCTGAACCGATAAGAGACGCTAATGCTTTAAACCACTCTGAAGTGATCATTTGCTAGAACTGCAGTAAATAAGTGACATTCTAACATTGTGCCTTGTGAAATGAGTGGTTTTTTTCGTATTTGCTGTCTGGAAAAGTCAATTTGTTCAGCCAGCCTAGAAAAGCTTAGTGCTTTGAGGAACTAGCATTTGGACTAACTTTATGGTAAAAGTTAATAATGTGTTTTTGTGCTCTGGCATTTTCTTCGAGTTCCGTAAGTTGTTCTGTACTGTTATATTATCATGATTGCTGCAATGGATAGAGTTTTTGAACTTTGAAGTTTGAGTGATTTAGTAGTGATGGGGGGATACTTATGTTTTCTGCTGTTCTGCCTGTGTATAAACATTTCTTTTTTTTTTTCAAAAACATTTTTATTTTGTTTTCATTATAAACATACATAAATGTACATATAACAAATATAATAAAACAATAACAAAACTATTTACAATATTTACATTCATCCATGATAAACAGTCAGTGTGAAGTTGTTCAATCTCACCATTCATTCTTTACTGATGGGTTCGGCTCCAGTACGTCCATTTGCAAAGCTCGAGGTTTACCAGTAGTTCGAGGCCAAGCCCCTTATCCCATGATGCACTGTAATTACCTCAGATCTAGTTTGCTGTGGCACTGATCAGAGGTTTCAGTTTTGCTCGAGCCAGTATTTCTTCAAAAAAAAAGTGTTTTTTTGCTAGTTATTTCAAAATTTTCTGTTATTCCTTCTGAATAGTTGTTAGAGTAGTCTTGTGTAGCTTCTTAAAAGCTCCCCTTTTCCCGTGTATGCTATTTAGTGTAGTTTTAGTGGCCTTGTGTTTTTGGCCTAGTTAATTCTCTTGCATTTTTATATATATATATATATATATATATATATATATATATATATATATATATATATATATACATTTAGCTTAGCGCTGGCCTTTGTTTTTGGGCTATTGTTTTTAGTGTGTGTTCTCTTACAGTTAGAGCATAGTTATACCCTTGACTGTCTTCTAGGCTTTTTGTGTGGTGTGTTTAGAGCCTAGGTGTGGTTTTTTAATACTATATATATTGAGTGTCTTTTTTTCTTAGGCTTATTGTGTGCTTGGTTTCTGCGTTTAAGCCTAAGGCATTTTGATTGTTGGATATGGCTGATGACAAGGATAAGCACCCAAAGTCTGGGTTTAAAAAGTGCCCAGACTGCGGGCAAAAAATGTCGGTGACTGATGGCCATGCTTAGGAGCTGTCCATTTGCAGGAGTCTTGCAGTATTTGTCATTCTTTTTCCTCTAGGGTTTTACTGCAGAGGAAAAGAAAGTTAGTCGACAGAGGCTTGTTGAAGCATCCGTTTCAGGAAGCATTGAGTGACCAGGATGTGACCAGCAAGTCCTTTAAATCCTCAGGGGACTCTAAGGACTTGAAACTGTCAAAGAAATCCAAGAAATTGGAAGATCCTGTGACATCGGCTCCACAGACCTCGGAGCCGACTGTATTTTCTTTTTGGAGCCGACTCACAGCTCTGGAACCGGTATCTGAGAGACCTATATCTCCACTTCTTCAGTCAGCACCATCGGTGCACTCTTCTAGGTCTTTTGTCAGCCTGTCAGATTTGGATATGGACCGATTGGTGCAGAAGCTCTTATGTGCACCAGGCCTTGCTAAATCCGTTACTTGCTAAATTGTTGTCAGCTTCGACCCTAGCGTCGGAACCGAAGACCACTACCCCTGACTTGACTGCTCCTCGTCCGAGCCGTACCAGACCTTCAGAGCTGGAGGGAGGCTGATCTGTTTATCGTGGAGTCTTTGGAACTGAGACCTGCCCCAGTGTCCTCGGTTCTATCTACTCGATTGTCCTTGGTGCCGAATGGGGACTCTAGGAGCCAACACTCTCCTGTCAGGTCTGGAGAGGTTAGTCGCACCGACTTGTCTGTGCCGACTCTTCCTCTCGGGGCTTCGGCTCAGATGAGCTCGGCATCTACCTCCTCGGAGCCCGCGGCCTTGGTGCCGGAGGGGTTGGTGGTTCCTTCGGGTCCATTGACTCCTTCTCATCAGTGCCGCGATGCCTTCGAAGCCATGAGGAGAGCCTTGTCCCCCAAGACATCCTCAACACCAGGTCTGGCTTCCTCATCCCCAAAGCACCTGTGTCCACTTCTGCTTCCATCGTCCAGGCTAGGCGTAGAGACCCTGAGCCCAAGGTAGCCCCACAGTGTGCCCCCTGCTCTTCTGAGACCTCCCCAGAGGCTCCCACTGAGGAGGTCCCCAGGAAGAGATTGTGCAAGAGAAGACACTTGGACTCCCCACAGGAGTCTTTAACATCTGACACTGACTTGGATGAGTCAGAAGGGTCCCCATGGTCCCCCTCTGAGGATATCTCCTTTGCGGAGATACTCGAGATCCTTAGGCAGAGGGGTGATTGGCAGTCCAAAAGCCCTACTGAGGACGAGTTACTTCTCCTGAAAACGTTCGGGTCCCAAACTTCCACCACTTGGGTGTCTCCACCCTTCAATGAGCTCATGCAGCTGGTCTCTCGAAGGGCGTGGGAGTCACCGGAGTCTGTGGAGCCTGTTCCTCGGAGGCCTAATAAATTTATTTCTGCTCTAATAGATAAATCCTTTTTGTCCAAAGAAGTCCCTGTTGATGCCATGGTGATGGCGGCAGCCACCAAAAAGGAAATGTCTGAGACTTCCTTGTCTGTCCATCCTCCTAATAGAGAGTCCAGGATCATGGATAGATATGGGAAACGCATGTTTAGTTCAGCGACTTTTACACTCCATTCTCTGAACTGTTTGACCCATTTCACTAGGTTGCAAAGTGATCTCCTTAAGGAGTTGGGAGGTACTCTTCAGGGTACTGTAGCTGCAGTGGCTTCTGACAAAGTTGCCGCCCAGCTTGCTACCCTAAATTCTATTGTGAACTCGTCCATGCGTCTCATAGCATATCATATGCAGCTGATGGGACAAGTAGGGCAGCGGGTACAGAAATTGCTCTCAGAAGACATTCCTGGATGCACTTGTGTTCCTTTGGGGAGCTCTTTAAGTCTTCATTTGTCAACATCCCTTTTGATGGCTCATCCCTTTTTGGGCCGAAAGTGAAGGAAACTTTGACCAGGTGTGAACAGGAGGGAAAGACTGTCTGCCATCGTAGTCTGTTTTTTCACCCCTTCTCGGCCTTATCTCAAAGGCCAAAGGGGAGGAAAGATGTGGTTCCGGAAAGCCCAAGGAGCCTTTCAGGACACACGTGGTGAACCCCTCTCTAGGGGCAGAGGAGGGGGTAATAATGGAAGACGCTGCCCTCGTGGCAGAGGAGGTCCACAACACCAGGGTGACAGAGATCACTTCTCTGGTCAGCCCTATCAGCGCTCCTGAAAGGAGGGCCGACTGTCCTGCTCTGGAGGCAGTAGGGGGTCGCTTATCTTTGCACCCAGACGCCTGGCAAGATATAACAAAAGACAGCTGGGTACAAAGTATCATTTCCAGAGGGTATTTCATACCATTCTCCACCCCCCCCCCCCCCGGCTGCAAGGAGAATCCCAGACATTCCACCCAGTTACAGGAAACAAACAACTATAGAGGTCCACAAGTTGCTAAAAAAAAGAGTAATCCAGCCACTCCCAGCAGACCAAACAGGATTTGGAACTTACTCAAGATTCTTTTTGGTTCCAAAGAAAACAGGGGACTGCAGACCCATTTTGGACCTCGACAGACTCAACCAATTTGTGAAGAAAGAGAAGTTCTGGATTGTCACGCTGCAGTCTGTACTTCCCTTTTTAGAGAAAGACAATTGGATGTGCTCGATAGAGCATACTACCACATAAAAATGGCCAGGCCATCCAGCAATTACCTGTGTTTCCGGCTGGGAGCTAATCATTATCAATTTCGAGCCCTGCCCTTTGGTCTCACTACAGCCTCCAGAGTGTTCACCAAATGCATGGCAGAGGTCACTGCTCACCTGAGGCGTCTAGGATTCCAGGTGTTTCCGTACCTAGACGATTGGCTCCTTACCTCCACCACCAGGGATCAACTGATTCAGGCAAGGGAATACACTCTGACACTCTGCTATGACTTAGGCATTACAGTCAACTCAGAAAAGTCTGCCTTGTTGCCATCGCAGCATATCTTTTTTAAGGAGCAGAGTTAGACACTTCACCACTCTACGACTGCCAATCGCAAGAGTCTTTCTTCTTCACAGGCATGTCAGCTCATTGGTATCGAAAGACAGAGCACCAGCCGCAGAAGTTCTAAAAGTATTGGGTTTGATGGCTGCAGCGATCTTGGCCATACCATTAGCAAGGATGCATATGTGGATTCTTCAGTGGCTGTTGTTCACTCAATGGTCCTATCAGGAACTTCCAATAAATCACACGATTTTAATTACGAACTCTTGCAAGAGAGATCTCCAGTGGTGGTTGACGTCTCTTCATGTAACCATAGGAAGCCCCTTTGTACTACCCCCCCAATAGCCGCTGTGACCACGGACGCTTCCCTGATAGGGTGGGGGGCATTTTCAGGGAAAGACTGCCCAAGGCACATGGACGGATCAAGAGTCACATCTGCATATCAATGTTCTGGAGATGAGAGCAGTACTTCTGGCATTGCAGTACTTCCAGGACTCTCTTCCTCTAGGAAAGATTGCAATTCAGACAGACAATATGTCAGTAGTCTGGTACATGAACAAGCAATGCGGAACCAAGTCTTATTCCCTTTGCCGAGAAGCCCTCAGAGTTTGGCAGTGGTCTGTTTCCTCCCAGCGCTTTCTGTTGGCAATGCTCATCCCAGGGAGATCCAACGTGATAGCAGACAAAACTGTGCAGGGCAATCTTGTTGCCGCACGAGTGGTCCTTCAAAAAAGAGATTGCGGTCAGGATTTTCCACAAATGGTGCCAGCCTTGCTGCAATCTTTTTGCCAGTCACATCAACACGAAATGCAGAAGCTACATTGCCCTGATTCCTCCTCCAGGAGAAGCCCCGAGAGACGCACTTGTACACGATTGGCCCCCGGATCTCCTCTATGCATTTCCTCCTATCCTTTTGATACCCAGATTTCTAGAGAAAGCAAAAACTCTGGGAAGGACCATCATTCTTATAGCCCCTCATTGGCCTCGGCAGATTTGGTTCCCATTTCTTCGTCATCATCTCTTGGAGGATCCATGGATTCTGGACCCAGTTCCAGACCTTCTGACACATCCGTCAGGGGACTTCCATCCCTCCTTGCAGTCACTGAAGCTGACAGCTTGGCTGCTCCAGTTCCCCTCATAAGCGGGCTTCATAACTTTTCCAGTGAGACAAAACAGATTTTTTTGTCTTCCCATAAGCCGTCCACTAGAAGATTATATCTTAGTAAGTGGAAGAGATTTTCCATATGGGCATCTAAGCGGAACATTGATCCTTATCAAGCCCCTTTGACGTTCATATTAGAATTCTTGACTATGATCTTTAATAAAGGAATGGAGGCTGCAACAGTTCGGGTTCAGTTGGCTGCTATATCTAACTTTCATCTCGGAGCTGACTGGCTTAACATAATGTCCCACAAGTTGTCCAAGGCCTTTCTCAAAGGAACCTTTCACATGAGGCCTCCAGTGAAAACTCCTTATTCTCCTTGGAATCTAAACGTTATGCTGTCTCGTATAATTCTCCCCCTGTTTGAACTAGCATCATCCTGTGATCTCAAATTTTTGTCGTGGAAAACCATATTTCTGGTGGCTATTACCTCTGCCCGCAGAGTGTCATAACTGCAAGCTTTATCTTTCAGCCCTCCTTGTTTGATCTTCCATGCTGATAGAGTATCTCTTAGGAAAAAAACCCTCCTTTTTGGCCAAAGTTTGTTCTGAATCTAATATCAACCAAGTCATTGAGTTACCAGATATTAGGAAATCAGACCAGCTCTATGTGTCATTCTCTGAAACCAGAAAAGGTAGACCAGTGGCTAAAACAACACTTTCTAAATGGCTATCTGATTGTATCACCTTTGTTTATTCAGCTGCTAATATGCCCTTACTACACAAGATTAAAGCTCACTCAACCAGAGCAGTTTCTACATCTTCTGCGTTCCAAGCCAACTTGCTCCTTGATAACATTTGTGCTGCAGCCACTTGGTCTAAACCTCATACTTTTATCACTCATTACAAAGTTGATAAGGTCTCCAGGGACAGGGCTTCTTTTGGGTCTATGGTCCTGAGGAATGTACTCCCGTGAGCCACCCGAGATTGATGGTGCTAGGGACGTTACCATCAGTAAAGAATGAATGGCGAGATTGAACAACTTCACATTAAGAAGTTATGTACTCACCATAACGTTCCATGTGAGCTGTTCATCTTGCCTTCATTCTTACATCCCTCCCTCCTTCCCCCTACTGGCTGATAGCTGACCCAGAGGTTGGTCTCATCCTGGTTGCTCAATTCTTCTTCCTCTCCATAGGAGGATAGCTCAGTTATATGGCTATAGTACATACAGCAAACAAGATCTGAGGTAATTACAGTGCATTATGGGATAAAGGGCTTGGCCTCGAGCTACTGGTAAACCGAGCTTTGCAAACGGCCGTACCGGAGCCGATGGATCTGCTCCGAACCCATCAGTAAAGAATGAAGGCAAGATGAACAACTCACATGGAACATTGTGAGTATATAACTTCTTATTTTATCCATGCAGCATTATCAGTATTTGTTCAAAAGGTTTTCCAATTTTTGCCATGCTATTTTTTTATGAGTAATGTTATGAGTTCTATAACAAATGGTTTGCAGTTCTTTTTTACAAATACCTTTTGCTAAATTAATAAAATCTTTAAACATCAAATCTTGTTTACTTTTCCATTTCAAAGTAATAACTTTTCTGGCAATTGCAAGAATTGACCAGAGTAACTGAATCTGAGATTTAGGTGTTACATTAGGAATAGGAACACTGAACAGGATTAGTGAGTTAGAAATATGTCAGTTATCAGACCATAAAGCCTTTACAAAATATCTGAAGTCTTTCCAGTATTGAACAACATTTCTACATTCAATGAACATGTGAACCCAGTTGGCCTCTAGTAATTCATCACATTTCCAACATTTACTTTCACTGTTTTTGAGTATAAGATTTATTTTATGTGGAGTATAGAAACTCCTATTCATAAATTTCCATGTATAATGAAGAAGAGGTACCATACGTAGAATTCAATAATAATTTTTTTGGATTCATCAGATATTTGTTCTCCATTAATCTTTACATAGGAATTCCAAAAATCTGAGTCAAACTTTAGAGTGTCTTCTCTTAGTATCTTATAGATAGGTGAGATACTTAATTTTTGATCATCTGTCTTTTCAAGACAGCTAATAAAAAGCTGGATCAATCTAGGTGTAGATTCAGTCTCTAGGTTGATTGATAACTCTCATTTTGTATTCTATAAACTGCTGTAATGAGTGTATAAACAACCAACTGCCTTGACTATTATCAAAACCACATAAAAGAGAGTTTAGTGGTTTAATACTCTTATTTTCAATAAACTGATGCCAGAATATCAAGTTATTTTCCTTTAAATTTTGCATCGCATTGATGTTGAAAGAATATAGGCAATCAGGGGAGTATGCGATAGGGAATATAAGAGATAGGAATTGTTTAATGTTGTAATTACAATCAATTATATTTTTAAAGTTATTAAATATTTGATTAATGCCATAAGAAAAATTACCAAAGTTCTTATTAAATAAACAAAATTCACGTAAAGGCCAATGAACTCTACTTATTCCATATTGTTCCTTAAGCTGATTTTCTATAGTTCAGACATCAGTTATATAAATCTCATGTATTGTTTTCCAGCCAGATGTATAGGTAGGTATGATCCAATGTAATATTACATTAATTATAACTGATTTGGAGTAAAGATCTAAGCTAGGGAATGCTATCCCATTACTGTCTCAAGTTCTAATGTGCCATTTATATGCAATCCTAGGTTTTAATCTACTTTCTGCCCTTAACTCACTCTTCTCACTAGCTCTCTCTAATCTTCCTTGACTACTCTTTCTACTGTGTTCTAAAATCTATTAAGCAACTTGTCTCAGAGAAACTTTATGTTGTAATTGTCTTGCCTTCATGCAACTACATCATGATAAAAACGGGTTTTTGTAACCACTTACCCCCAAAACTATGCTCATCTTAATGACATATTTCTTTTTATACAATCTGAAATAGTTATGTTATACTCCTGATTGTTGACACTGTATAACATTGCATTGCTACTTAATGCCTTGTAATAATCCTGTAACATTGCTGTTTAATGCTAATTTATAATGAAAATTGTATAATATGTTGGAGTTTTCTCCCTGAGCCTCCGCTGAAAAAGGGCTCTTCAGCTGAGTCGGACAATCCCAGTCAACAAATGTAAAAAAAAAAAAAGTAAATAATAAATTAAGGGGAACCATAAAAATTTAAGTAGCATGGAATCTAATCAACAACATTTCTTACATTGGATGTTAATGTTGTTACGGTGGACAACAGTGTTGCAATACATTTGGTGCACAGACTGTGTTTAGACCTTCCTGCTATAGTTAGCTCGGAGCACATTTAGTTTTGCTCTAGCTGCTTTGTTGTTTTTAGGTCCAGGGCCATTTTGGAATATTTTGGCACTTGCAGATGGTCAAAGTCTGAAAGTCTATGCCTATATTTAGCAATATAGTTATTAGAACATTCATGTCTTTGAAACATTTAACAGATGATTTAACTAAGTTCTTGAAGATTTTTCAACCCCAACAAATAATTGGATGCTGCTGATTTTTATTGATTCTGTCTTTTATGTGATTGCAGTACAACTTACCGTTATTTACTCAGAATGCCGTTACACTTCATATTATTTTATTATTTGTTATACTTCATGTAAATCGCTTAAGCACTAAAGCTAAAGCTGAATTTGAAGGACAAGATGTGAGGGTGGGGCAGGAGCTGTGAGAGAGAGGGTACAGCACTGGACATTGGATTAGACAGAAAGGGAAGACTTGTAAAGAAAACTCATTGCCCTAAGGGAGGATAAGGCACAGTAATCAGAAAATGTCTCATAGTCCTCAGTAATGTGACCAGTGTGATAGTAAATCCCCTAATTTAGCTAGCTGGAGTTGCCTGGAGATTGGATAATGGTAAGAAACAGTCAATTTCTACAAGTCAGCAGGAGGGCTGCAAAAAAAGTCCTGGTAACTAGAGGCCAGCCAGCCTAATAACTATTGTCACTCACTCGTGTCATCCTAGCACAAGAAATTTGGTGAAAAAATCCTAAGATAAATGTTGGTTGTTTTCCTAGATGACAGCCAATGTGTGAGCTCTCATGTGAATCTTATTGAGTCTTTTGGACTGAGTTTTAGGAGAACTTGACAGGGGGTGGCTGTTAAACATAGCACACCTGGACGTCATCGAGGCCTTTGATTCAGTCCTGAACAAGTAGCTGCCAGGGAAAACTAATGGAGATGGGAATAGAACCAAGACTGCTGTATGATTGGAGGGTAGGACAAAAGAGGTTTTGGTTCTTTTCACTTGAACCAGAGGAAGATGGGAGGACTGAGTGAGAAGATGACGGTGGGTAGACAGGGAACAGAAGTGAGTGAGGATGTGACCTTTGTCCACAGGAGGACAGGAATTGAATGAGAACATGATCTGGGTGCACAAGGGAACAAGAGTGAATGATCTGGGTTCATAGGGGGGACTGAAGTGAGCGAGAACATGATCTGGGTTCTTGGAGGGACACAAGTGAGTGAGAACTTGATCTGGGTGCTAGGGGAATAACAGTGGGAACATGATCTGGGTGCTAAGCGGACAACAGTGAGAACATGATCTGCGTGCATACATGGAGAGAATGGTTGACAACATGATCTAGGTCCGCAGGAGGAGAGGAGTGAATGAGAACATGATCTGGGTGCACAAGGGAACACAAGTGAGTGAGAACATGATCTGGGTGAACAAGGAAACGGGAATAAGTGAGAACATGATCTGGGTGCTGGGGGGGGGCAACAGTGAGAACATGATCTGGGTGCACAAGGGAACACAAGTGAGTGAGAACATGATCTGGGTGCACAAGGGAACACGAGTGAGTAAGAACATGATCTGGGTGAACAAGGGAACACGAGTGAGTGAGAACATGATCTGGGTGAACAAGGAAACGAGAATAAGTGAGAACATGATCTGGGTGCTGGGGGGGCAGCAGTGAGAACATGATCTGGGTTCATACAGGGACAAAATGGTTGACAACATGATCTGGGTTTACAGAAGCACAGGAGTAAGTGAGAACATGTTTTAGGTGATAGGGGGACAGGAGTGAGTGAGTGAGAACATTATCTGGTTGTTAGGGAGACAGGAGTGAGTGAGAACATTATTTGGTGCTAGGGGATAATAGTGAGTGAGAACATTATCTGGGTGCTAGGGGGAACAGGAGTGAGTGAGAACAAGATCATAGTGGGACAGATTTAAGCAACAATGATATCTATGTGCACAGGGACAAAGTCAGTGAGAACATGATCTGGGTTCATACAGGGACAAAATGGTTGACAGCATGATCTGGGTTCACAGAAGCACAGGAGTAAGTGAGAACATGTTTTAGGTGATAGGGGGACAGGAGTGAGTGAGTGAGAACATTATCTGGTTGCTAGGGAGACAGGAGTGAGTGAGAACATTATTTGGTGCTAGGGGATAATAGTGAGTGAGAACATTATCTGGGTGCTAGGGGGAACAGGAGTGAGTGAGAACAAGATCATAGTGGGACAGATTTAAGCGACAATGATATCTATGTGCACAGGGACAAAGTCAGTGAAAACATGGTCTGGGTGCACAAGATTATGTTGTGAAGATGTGAAAGGGTCATCCTGAACAGGAAGTATTGGGGAAAAAGGGGAGGGGACATAAGGCAGCTTTTCCTTGGATACGCAGAAGTACTTATTCGGGGAGAGGGTTATGAATCCATTAAATAGGTTACGGGAATGGGTGGAAGAGAGTGAACCGATTCAGACATTAAAAAGAGCATAGAACAGTTGGAAGAAGGGCTAGGGTGGAGGGAAGGGGTATATGAAGGAGTGAAAGAATGTGGATTATTAAACAAAATGTTGTCCTAGACAATTTAAACCTTGTTTGGGTGGGACCGCTACATTCAAATTTTGTACATTTTGTTTCTCTTGATGTCCTTTTCCCACTTGTTAGCTCTTCCGTCTCTGATGGTATACCCCACAAATGTTAAGTCTGTCCCTGAGTTAGTAAACAAAGCAAGTGATCACTGTCCCATCTTCACAGCCTGGACCTTTGAGAATACAAAATCAAGTGCTGGTTTGGGGATACTTATTCTGTCTCAAAAATTATGTAAGACTACTTTACTTACTTTCACTAACTCTGTAGTCAACTCTGAATGCTGTAGACAGTGTTGACACTGCCCCCAGTTTTTCCATACATCCATTTATTATTTTTCAGGTAATGTTTTTTTTCCATTGCAGTGTTATGGGGACAGCAGAGTGGGCACAACACTGCGAAGGTCATTCTGTACAGGACACCAGTCTCTCCCACAACTAAGACACACACACTCCTACTGTGTAGGCATTGGGAAAGATCAGTAGTCAACCTACTGCATGTCTTTGAGTGGTAGGAGGAAACTGAAATACCCTGGAAAAAAAAACTCACGTAGACACAGAGAATATACTTGTCCCAGACCAAAGTATATTATATCCAGGCATTGCATGATAGCTTCAGAGGAATAATTGAGTGGTCAATGTCTAGCCTTCCTTGTACAGTGATTCTGTCTTTTGTTCTGTCACACCATTGCTGGTGTCCTGCCCTTCCTTTGACCATTCTGTTCACCTTGTGATAGACAACAGAGTTGTAGTTTAGCTTTTATATTCTTTGGTGCCTTTCACATTTCTAATTACATGCTAATTCCAGTGCCATAGCTTCTAAGCCTTTTACCTTACCTTGCTACCTGTACCTAAGTTAGATTTGTTTATGGAGGATTTCTTTGATAGGATAAGTGACTTGCAGGACCTCAGTATTCCCACAGGCTCTGGTTTATGTTCAAATGCTTTCTGATTGTAGTACATTTCATTATAGTTTGTCACACCAAAAGACTATGGGTGTTATTAAGCAGGTTCCTTCCCATTAACATTTTGTCTTTGTCCCTTTTACATAATTGCTAATCTGGTCAAGGAAGATTTTTTTGTATTCACTTGTTGTTCATCACTGGAGGAAAGTATTCCCAGCTCAGAATAGTTTCAGTTTTGATCAGTGGAAATTCCTTAGTAACTGTCTGGTGCTGATGTTGATAGTGAGGTGGTGGTGAAGCACACTGCCTTATTCCTGTCCCATCTTTTTTGGCTGGTTTGGAGATGCTGTACCGGCTGTGTGACATTGCAGCTGAAGGAGAGCTTCTGTCCCTTGTCTTAACCAGAGGTTTGACACTTTAAATCACACACCCAACCTTTCAACAAGTCATTCCACCCTAGATTCTTTCAGAGCTTTACATAACAGTTGGTCTAAAATCCCCAACTCCATACCATTCTGTTTTTGGAAAAAATGTTCCTGAATTTGTTTCAAAAAATGTTTTTGATTTTGTGGTAAATCATTGAGGATTACAGTCTGTCAGTAACACAATTTTTATCGTTGAGAAAATGCCTGTTGATATAAAGCCTGTTGTTCTGTTAACGTAAGCGAATTACAATAAGATTTAAAATCTGTAATTCCCCCAAAACCATTTTTGACTTAGTCTCTGATTTTTTAGCAAAAAACGGTGTCCACTCTCTGACATCTTTCCCTAAGCATTCAAAAAGATTTTAAGTTGTTGGTTACTTAGAGCTACCAGGCATAACTAGTGCAAATAGTTTATCTTTCTGAATCAGAAGAGTTACTGACAGTTGTGGGGATTAATATGAAATGAAGCAAGGGCAGCATGTTGCAGCATTATTATGCTCTTGTTTTATAATCGCATTCCCCCCAGCCATTCTAATCCTAAATGTAAAACAGTAACACTAAAACTGTGACCATAACTCTAAACCTAAAACTGTGACCATAACCCTGATCTGAACACTAGAACTCTGAGCTTATCCCTAGACATAAAACATTGCCCCAGCTATAAAATGCTACTACCCCAACTGTTAAAATACAACCCTAAATCTAAACCTAAAACATGTGCCCTAACCCTAAACCTAACAGTAAAACCTTGACCCTAATCCGGTCCCTAAATCTAAAACACTAAACTTGGAACCTCAGTTGTAAGCCATAGCTCACAATTGTCCCTAATTTTCAGTTATATTTTCTGGTATGTTCCTTGTAGAATTTATGTAGTTTTCTGACAAGTTATTGAGGGTTGCAGTCATTAAATGATGACAGACATTTCATTTCAGACTTCATATCCTTGAGAAAATGTGGAGGATGTATTATTTTGTCAACTTTCTAAGTATGTAAGAGCAATATTTAAACTCTGTTCCTAATTTTGGAACTTTGTCCCTGATTTTTGAATTGAGAATTTGAAAGCTATGCTTTAATCCTAAAATCTGAATGTGACTTTACTGTAGCTCTGTTTTTTCAAGTGTGCATCAGCACAAGTGGGATGCTTCAAACAGCATCGGTAGTAATTATGTCACTTGTGCAGAGTGTCCCCTTGGTTGTTATAAGTAACATTTGTCAATTTTTTATATGAACTCTAGTAAGCAAAACTATTTAGAAGATCTCTTTGGCCCTTCGTGCTTCAGTTTGTTTATTTGTATGTAAAAGTGTTTTTTTATAACATCTTTGTTAAATTTTCACATTTTAAATTGTAACATAAGTATCCATACATCAATAAAAAAGAAAACAGATTGCAATAAAATTTTCCATTTTTATTGCCATGCAGTATACATGTACATTTTCTATTTTTTAAAAAAAAATTGTTATTCACTCCAACATTAGATAAGTTGCCGAATTTCCACCTTCCCATAGACCTCACTTCTTCTCCTCCTTATAATTATTCTGCACATATTGTTGCCAGAAATTCCATTTATTTCTATGGAATTTGCTCTTTCCCTTTTTTATACATCCCTTGTCCAGTTCTTTTATCTCCTGTACAATATTCAGCACTTCAGTTACAGTTGGTTTTACATTTTGATTTCCTCTTTCTAGTAACTTCTTTTTATCAGCCAGTAACATTATACTTGGCAAGGCCTTACTGTGTCTAGGTAATTCAGATCCAGTGGCCCAGGTCAAAAGAATAATTTCCTTAGTTATAACCATTTGTTCTCCCAACATTTCTGTCAATGTATTCAGTGTAAAATATTGAAAATCTTTCAGCTCATTACATTCCCAAAAAACATGTTCCCGTTTGCTTCTCTTTCCTGTCACACCTTCGATATCTGCTGTCTTTTGGGGGAAAAATCCTCTGAAGTCTACACGTGGTATTAAATTACCACCTAAACACTTCCAAATCTTAAACCTCTTGAACTTTGTTGCATACTTGAGAGCTTTACATATGTATTCCCATTATTTCTTTGTAAATTGCCTTTCCATTCTCTTTTCCCTAGCTTTACTGACATCCTTTGATCAATTCTAATAGTTATTTTGCAGTATTTTATATGCCCTTTTTACCAGCAACTTCTGCTCTAGACTCAACTAAAAATGATAGCAGAGCTGGTCTTTCATATAGCACTTCCCTGTCCCTTTGTGTTTGTCTCTACTCTGTTATAAATCCCTAATAGGAAAGGCAGTGTCTAACCTGCCGTCCAGCCTTCTGCTTAGCCTTTTCCCAGTGTCTTACCTTTCCCTACCCATTTGTTTCTCCCAATACATTGGATCCTTTACTAATTTCTTAGAGTAATTTCCATCCCTCTCTTGCTTGTTTTCTATACCACTACTTGCAGTCATCCCTGCTTTTAAAATCTCCTTTCTCCATTCTCTTTTTGGGCTTAGTTCTTACAGTATTTCATTTTATTTTATGAATATAATATTCTGTGTGGTTGTTATTTTCTTTAAGGACTTGCATCCCAAATTCTACTGTCTGTTTCTCAAACAAGCCCATTTAATCACCATCCCTTTCCATTTTGATTTATTACCTTCAGCTTGTGCTACGTATATGAGCCTTAACTGCCTAGCTCTGAAGTATCCCTTCAGATCAGATCAGATAATCCTAAACTACTTTGTTCAGACAGAAGAATAAACTTATCCTACTTAAATCTTGCCCTCCTATCTTCCCTAATAAATTTCTTCAACTCTATATTAATTATCGTTTGTAGGTAAAAGTTTTTTTAAGCAAGAAACACCTTTATTAAATTATCACGTATGACATAGGCAATCATACATTTATATGAATGGAAACAAACCATATTGACATAATTTTAGTCGCAAACATTATACATCACTAACCATATTGAGTTCATTTTACTTGCAAACATTATACATCACTTTTATAATCTATCCAGTCATTGTTGGTCAACATTACATAGCTCATTCAAATCCTGCCTTCCTTTGAACCTTGTTCATCCTTTACGGGTATTGTTCTCACAATTCACTTTTTTTTTCTAATTTGCTCCTCCCTTTTTCTAAAGATCCCAACTCCAGTAATTTTATCTCTGTTACTATATTCACCACTTCTAGTAAAGTTGGTTTAGATTTTGATTTCCATTTTCTAGTAATTGCTTTTTTGGCAGCCACCAGAATTAGACTCAGCAAGGCCTTACTTTGTCTAGGCAATTCCAATTTTTTATCATAGGTCAAACAATCATTTCCTTATTTACACCAATTTGCTTACCCAGTATCTCTGACAGAGTAGTCTGCAGGGAATCTTTAAAGTCTGCCAGGTCATTACACTCAAAGAAAATATGTTCCTAGTTACCTCTTTCTTCTCCATCGCACCTCCAACATTTGCTGTCTACCTGTTGAAAAATTCTTTGGAGTCAACTTGGGGTATAAAAATACCCATGTAAATACTTCCAAGCAAAGCTCCTAAATCTTCTAGACTTAGTTGCATATTTGGGAGACATACATATAACCCCCCTCCATTGTTTCTTTGTGAATTGCTTATCCAATCTCTCTTCCCAATCCTTTCTAACCTCCTCTGATTGATTCTTATAGTTATCATGCAATATTTTATGTGTCCTACTAATTGTTCCTGTTTTAACAACAGCTTCTGTTCTAGTTCTAGATTCTCCTAAAAAGTCTACCAGTGCTGGTCTTCTTGCTTAGGATCCCCCTATTTCTTTCTCTTTTCCTATACTCTGTTATCAATCCTTGATAGGGAAGGCAATGTTTAAGCTGCATTTCAAATAAATTCTTCCCCTCTTCCCATTCTGTTACTTTATTTGTAGGTAAAAGTGTTAAGAAAATTGTAACATTAGCATCTACCCCTTTGTTAAAGAATCCAGAGCCTTAAAATGTGGCAAAAGACTGTTCTGTCAGTGTTTTTAGTTAACAGACTTGAATACTTATTGTAATATCCATGAACAGACTACAGCTATCCTATCATATCATAAGTTATTCTGACATTAAACATAGACTACATTAATTGGTTCTAGCTAGCAGTAACATTGATTTATATATTATTTAATATTCTTATGGTAAGCGGTATATATAACAATGTTTCTGAGTATCACAGAGTCATACCTCTCAACTCTACAGATTTCCACACAGTGTCCAGATTTTTGCCTCATATTTTGGGTCCATTTTTCATAAAATTGTGGTTTCCTAGCAAATTAGTGGCAAATCATTAAAGATCGAATTTAGAAAATAATGACAGACATTTGAGTTCTAGACTTCATATCCTTCATTAAATCCATGCTAATGTAAAATCTAGTATTCTATCAACTTTCTAAGTTTGCAAGAGCAGTATTTAAAAATGTTCCCTAATTTTGGGCCTTTGTCCTACATTTACTAATGGCTTTGTCCTGATTTCTTGCTGTTAGTGGTTGAGAGGTATGCACAGAATGCCCATGACATAGGATACAAAAAGTCTTTCTGTCCACAGCAGGTTAGTACCCTTCCTTCAGTGACCAGTGAATCTGATTTTGGTTCTGCTCCATGACTATTAGCTGTCCCACCTTTCACTGGTGCCTCTTGTACTCTTACCATATTATGGCATCAGGTACGAGTCTGGATTCTAATCTGGGTGGATGCTTGCATTATGTTTGTCTAGTAGCTTCTAATTCTTGTTCCTTATTTGCTCCCGCAGTCCAGATTCATCAATTACTAAATGGAAAGTCAGATTTCCTCCTATACTAAGCCCTAGGAAAATGACAGAGGGTATCGTCGGCTCATCAGAAAGGGACAATTGCTGAGAGATACGTAACAAAATCTGTTTTTCATGTTACACAGAAGATTTTGTCACCACTGCTGTCACCATAACAGTTGTGTTAAGGCTGTTCACACACTTTACAATTTATGAGACAAAAGACTGGTTCAAACCATTTTTCTTTTAAAGAACAAATCAAATGTCCATACCTTCTTTTTCAGGCTGTTTCTTATCCCATAGAAGAATGGAATGTAGAGAGCAATTCTAATCTTCTATACCCATTGTGTATAGAATTACAAATACAAATTATGCATATTAACCTTGCATGCTTTGTTTTTGAATCCACATGGAAAGTGTTTTTAAGAGGGAGGCCAACATATCTCTTTTTTTCTTTTTGTTTTCTTGCTTACCTCAGGACCAACAATGTTCACGTTCATGTGAGAACTGTTTATTGCACATTGGTTCTGTTTTTCAACTGTCTGCTCAAGTAGCAACAGCACCTATCAGTTCTTCAGCCAGCTTGCTTTTCAGTGGTCCTTGGGGCTTTGGAATTCATAATTTTTGCAGTTCTCATCATTTCTAGCACAGAAATATCCATGATAAAAAATACGTGGTATCTGAAAAATCTTTGCAATTAGATTTAAGATCCTTTAAAGAATACTCCTCTTTAATTTTTCCTGTGGTCAAGAATTGTAATTGGCAGTTTTGACATAATCTGCTCAGTCCTGGTCAGCCATTTATCCCCAATTCAGTTTATAACCACTGATGCAGATGGTTTGAGTTTGAGAGCCCACGTTGAAAACTCAACATTACAGGGGATTTGTTGCCATGAAGGAAGTCATCACTTGAAATTCATTTAGCCTTAGAAATCCTTTCAGTCTCTGCTAAATCCTAGCCTTCTCAAAATCATCATAAACAATTCTGTGCATGATACTTGACCAAGCAGGGAAGGAATTATTTTCCTTTATGCATATTATACATGATAATTAGGGAACAAACTTTATTCTTGGGTTTCAGTTTGCAAACCACTGTGTAGGCAGACAGTTTTCACTGTATCTTGAATAGAAACCAATAAGTTCAGTGTTTTTTTTTTCTGAGTCTTATAAAGGTGAAAATAACTGAAAACAGGCTTCTTGCTCTCTGTATCTTCACCAAAGAGAAATATCTACAGGTGTTTTGATCACAGACTGGATTTGGCCCCTGTTTTTCAGCTCTTTTCTAGTTTTTCTTATTCAGAAATTCTTGTCCAGGGCAAAAAAAAAAACAAAACAAAACAAAAGGCAGCAGTCAGATGTCCCTGTTGTCCTTCATTTGTGGCTAAAACAACCCTGGTTCTATAACTCACTCTCTCTCTTTTTTTTTTTTTTTTTTGCAGTATATGGTTTACAATCGGCCATTAAGAGCCTCTGATGTACATATCAGTTATTCAGAAACATGACAGAATGTCACATCACGTGTCAAAGTCTCAGAGGCATATAGCCTAAAAGATTAGCTTGTTTGTTTTCATAATGCTTTCTTGTGAAGCTCAAAGAAGTTACTATATTAGGTGTAAGAAATGGACAGTCTTCCACTTATTTTTTCTGAACTGTTTCATGTTTACACATGTCTACATTTAATTCATAATTGTCCAGACAATCGTTTCCCATATGGTACTTGTATAGTACTGTTTACAAACTGCATTGTATTACGTTATGTACAGGTTATAATTGTAAACAACATATAGTGCTTTTAATTTTATTTGTGAATTGTACTTGTGCCTTGTATCCATGGCATAGCTGAAAAGGGTCCTAATAACAGCCCACTCACTTGGCTAACATATATGTAAATATGTCTGAAGTTAGTTTCTAGGTATCATCTGTTTTCTTAGGACACAGTGTAATGACTTAATATCATTTACTTATACTGTGCTATAGTTGTTATAATAATTGTCTTTATAATATTGTTCTTTCTCATTTTTCCTTTTAAAAGACAGTTATATTTCACTTTCAAGCATTTCTTGTTGCGAAGTGCATATTTTTCCATTTGATCAAACTCTGAGAATGCTACATATAGAGAAAACATGATTTAAATATTACTCCCCCTGTTTCCTGCTGCTTGATTCTGTATGCATTCGCACCGTATTTCCCTTTCTTTGCAATGATAGTTCCTTTTGTTGTTTGTCAGCACCTGCTGCATCATGTACACATTCTTTGGTTGAGGCAAGTCTGTGTGTGTGTGTATGTGTGTGTGCACACACGCCTGTGTGTGGTGCGGTTATGTAGCTGTTGGGCGATAGATACTTGTGAAATACTTACAGCCATAGGAAAGCAGTTTGTTCAGTTATTCTAGTGGCAGTAATATATCTACAGAACTGTAGACTGTTTTGGAATGAGATAAATAACTACCTCTTCAATATTTTAAGTGTGATGTGTCAATTACATTTGACCAGTTTCAAAACACAGCCAGGAATTCTGACAATGAATTTGAGCTTGGGCATGAACATCAACATTAGTTTTTTTTTTTTTTTTTTTTTTTAAACAAATATTCAAAAATACTTTAAAATGCTGTTTATAGGAGAACCACAAGCAGAAATGAGAGAGAGTCACTGAAAAAGATAAAACTGACCCTTTTACCAGTGGCAGTCAAAGACAGCAGAAAAACTTATTGCTGACTTTGAATGTGTATAGAGACAGGAGTACTGAAGATGTCTTGCTCAAAGGCGATATGATGTAGCAACAATTAGCAATTTGCGTTATGAAAGTCACATCAGTTCTAAGAGTTCCAAGACACTGTGTTTAATGTGGTTGCACTGTAACAGGCAAGAGTGCCTGTAGTCAGGCTGATCCAACCTCAGGGCTTATATAGAACATGTCTGAAGTGAGGAATTTCCTGTGGTACTGACTTGTACAAGAACTGGGTTTTACATACTTTTACCATCTTTTTTCAGAGATGGAATCAGCTAGTTGTACCAAATGACCACTTCTTTCCCATGAACCTTAGTGTTCATTGATACCTATCCACAGAAGAACTTCATGAAAGCAGTACTTGAGTAAGTGTCATCCTCCTTTTTAAATACACGAAGCTGTATGATTTTTCTAGACTCTGTTACAGGGGTGAGTGTGGAGCATCATAGTGATCCAGTGCCATACCTTTGGGAAGAAGTTTGAAGTTCTGTTAAGCAGTCTATCGACTGTTACATGATTGCACAATGGAACTTAAGATCCTGTGCTGTATACTTATCTATCAACCACTACATAATTGTGGAGTAAAAATTAAGTAATATTGCGTGACACACTTGCTTTATTTTAAGATATTGTTTCATTTTTCAGATGAGTAATGAGGTAAAGCAGAATGTCTTATCTGCCCTAGACATAAGAATATAGTGTAATATTGCACTGTATAAACTATATTGCTGTGGGTTTGTAGTAGATACACAGTTGTACAATGCAAGATATTAGGGTTTTAATTTTGTCATTTTGTACATTAATGAAATATCACAACAGCTGTGGAGTGCTGTTAACCAGTCATCTTTCAGGGTTTTGCTGTTTATTGTGTTATTTTACATATTCCTGCACTTTTGGAGTACATATGGATTTTGTATTTGCTGACTCCCTGGAGCTGACAAGGACATTTGTAAAACAGCTGCTTTCCCAGAAACAGGGTGGGTAGGTGTAAGAAGAAATGCAGTAGATTTATTACATCTTTTATACTGAATGTATGTTTATAATACAGAACATCTTATCAATGTGTATCACAGTTAAAGCCGCAAGATATACGTACCTCAATTGGAAAACTTCAGTGTGCAAGTATGTCATCTTTAAATACTCAGAAACCTAGATTTCTGTGGCATATAAGGATCACTTGGCCTTCTTAGTCTGTATGTTTCCCTGCTGTGCATCTAAGCTGAAGCTGTACACCAACTTATTTTGTTTTCCTGCTATCAAGCCTAAGATCCTATTATGTGTTCTCAGGGATTCTGGAATTCTGTAAGCCTTTTTGATGTTGCCACCAGTTTATACTGGCTGTTTGAAAGGTATGTTAGTGAGTTCAGTAAATACTTATTTGTTTTAATTATAAGTGAAGATGAATTGGTCAGTTCAATAAATGTTTTGTTTGTTTTCATTGTAAGTGGTGACTGCTTGTATTTATTTTGTATGTATACCTTGCATAGTTGTTACTGTAAAAGTGCAGTGTACTTCACAACTGGGAGTATGTGTGTGACAAGAATTTCATTGTGTCAGAGTTTACATGATTATAGTTTTTGTTATGTAAGCACTGACATTGTCTGTAAATTAGTTCAAAGGATTAAGGCTCTATACTGTTAATAGCTGCTTCATGCAGCCCAAGTTTCAGTTTTTATTCATTTCAACTCCATCTGCCTACTGTGTGACTCTGATTAAGTCATTCAGCTAGACAAAATTCCCAGGCATACCTCTCAACCTCAGAAGTAATGGGGGGGGGGGGGGGCAAATGCTGACAATCAGGGATCATTTTTAAATATCACCAAGAATACTTAAACAAGAAAGCTAAGCCTAAGCAAGTAAAATATGGTTAAGTGCTTTCATTCTGTGTAATGTACTGTACCAAAGAACTTAATCAAAACACATACATACAGAATTAGCTTCCTTAAATACACCAGTCTATAAGCCACATGACAAACCAGCTGACAAACAAATGACATCAAATATTTGAATAGTGAAATGCAAAAATCAAATTAGATTAAATCAAACTTTAAACGCCATTAAAATCTTCAAGTATAAGACCAATTACAACTAATATAAGTAATCACGGATACCAAACATATTTAAAACCCCATATAAAAGGGCTATTTAAGTATATCATTGTTGAAGAAAAGAGAGAAATGATAATTTTATTACATTCTTTGTGATTCAGAGGACATTTAATTTTATAAAACCAGTCAGCCAAGGCTTTCCAAGATGGCTGCACACAGCTTAATCTTAGCTCCTCCAGTATGCCTATTTTAGTAAAAATCAGTTACTGGCCAATAAGCACACTGCTTTTATGCAAGCAAATAAGAAATTAGAGATTCTGAAAGAAAATCAAATGGGAAAGTTGATGAGGAAAAACACTGACTTTGAAGAATCTTGCAGCTGTTCAGCAAAAAGCAGTTCAAGCTCCAGCCTTTGGTGCAAGATATGGCTTCCAGTAATTGAGAGGGAAAAATAATCACATGTGCTCAGAGATTATTAAAATAAATGAAACATTGAAGAAGTATATCAACTCAAATAACAAAAGGCTGGAAAAATGGAAGAAGCTTTAAACAGCTATTCAAATAACTGATAATACCATAAAAATCAGAGGTCGAAATGAAGAAAGGTTGTCTGAGTATGAGACTGCTCAAGCTGAGCTGTTTCAAAAAATTAGAGTTAAAGGACAGAGCACACAGAGAAAAAAATGAGATTTTCTGCTGTACCAGAGAAACTAGAAGGGAAAGACTGTATTCATTTTAAGAAAACACAAATAAGTAGCTGAACTGGTATTTCAAGCAGGATTTGTTAATTAAAAGGGCACATGATGTGTATGCGGCAATCCTGGCTATGAGAAAGCAGCAATGACCTGTATTATTAAAGATGCAATCATACCACAGAAGGGGTTGATCCCAAAAAAATTGTGGCAGAGTTGCAAAATACTAAAAATTGGAGACACTAGAGTATTTGTGGAAAATGATTATTGATCATACACCAGGCAGAAGAAAAGCAATTTTATCCCAACAATCAGGGAAAGCTGAGAGGCAAGTGTGAGATTCAAGTTGATGCAGCTGTTTACAGAATTTTTTTTTCTTGGAGGAGCAATGCCATTTTTTGACACAGAACATGCTAAGAAGGAAACACAAAAGTTTGTCCAACAAACAGCGAGTCATCAAACAGAAGAGGGCTCTGTTTCTCATTCTTCTGATAATAAAGCTCATAGAGAGACATTTCCAGTCAAACAGTTTCCAATCTTCTGAAGGAAAATGCTCGATAGACAGAAAAAAATAGCACAGGAGTTAACTAGAAGAATGAGTATCTTGGACTCGAACCAGAGTCTGGGGTTGGGAGATGGAGATGATCAGGAAGAAGACCAGCAACAATGAAAATTAGTGAATAAATGTGAGACTGTGAGGCACCATTCACTTTTGTGAAAAAATGGCTTTACAAGAAAAAGTGGTTGAGAAAGATTGGATTGTTGACATTGTTAAACTTGGGGGACTGACAGGCATGTACCCCACTTTTTGTCATTGATATTTGGGGGGACACTAAGGGGGAAAAAGTGAAAGTAACTGTAAGTAAAATAATTTTTGTTCTTCCCAGTATTTGTATAAATATTTCATGATATAAATCACATGCTGAATAGTAAAACATTTTCATGATGTGTGTGATGCCAAAGTAAACATGTACTTTAGTTTCTTTTTTAGTTTTAATAAATGTAGACATTACAATGTAAAAACAGATGAAAGACTGGACAGAAGCACATTTGTGTTAATGAGCTGTAATATTGGGCTGTTGGAGTTGGGGGATGGGGTGGAAAAGTGCACTGAATATAATATAGTATATGTAGAGTTTAATTTATTTTTTTTAAGTGAGAGACCACATTGTTACAAATAGTTTTCCATTAGGAAGTAAATGTTCAAAGTTATGAGCAAAGTATAGTCTGCTGCTATGTTTCCATGGAAACAAGCTGACTAAAGGTGAAGGCAGTAAATTGAGAGGTCTGGACATTTCTTACCAGGAGAAACATACAATTAAAAGGTACAAGGACAAGCAACTCAGTAAAAAAAAATAAAGTTTGAAATTATTGGAAAGGAATAAGAGATAACAGCTTTTCTGGTAAATAAATATCTTAATGTATTTCCTAGAACAGTGTATAATTTAGTTTAACATAGTCAGTGTATTTTTTCTAATGGCCAAAAGTTAATATTTTCTGAAAGCATATAAGCTGTTTTTCACATCTAGGAGTGGAATAAAAAAATAAGACAAGAACAGACAGCAATTACTGTAAGTAGGAGCACAGGCTGTAACATCCACTTTAGCATGTATAACCTTAATTTTAGGGTAGTTAATGCTTAGGCAACTGTTGATTTGGGACAATAATTCCTTTCAGGAGGGTTGAACTTCATTATTTGAAAACGTACATAGTCCTGTGTGTTTGTTTCAAGTTAATAGGTTATGAGTGTGTTCTGTCAGTGTTTTTTGAGACTTTTATTAAAACAAAAAGTCTTGCAAAATATGACATAGGTTGAAATGGAGATGACAAGAAATTGATGTATAAAGTATCAACTTGTCAAACATTAGTGGGTGCATGTAACACAAAAGTTGGAAATATATATTTAAAAAAAGCTGTTGTTTATATATATATATATATATATATATATATATATATATATATACACACATATATATGTATCTATAAGCTGTTGTTTATATATATATATATATATATATATATATATATATATATATATAAATATAAAAAATAGGTGGTAATAATAACTTCTTATCATAACAGCTACACTAAACATATTATTTTTGAATGTGAATGGCCTCACAGGTGTAGAGAAAAAGGTAGGAGTATTAAATTGTATTATGAAATGCAGAATGCAAATAGCAGTGCTACAAGAGGCCCATTCAGAAAGAAATGAGCATGTGAATTTGATAAAGAATGAATTTCAGGATGGATATTCAGCAGAATATTAGGGGCAAAGGAAAAGGGGAGTACCTATACTAATTGACAGAGAAGCTTCAATAGTTGTTGTGTCTTTCAGCTTTTCCTGGTTAGGGGTCGCCACAGCGGAACTCCGGTCCGCTAATGAATGGCAGTTGATTTTTACGTGCCTAGTTGCCAGCCCTGGCGCACAACTTTCAACGAAGGTACGCCCATTCACGCATGTCTCCACGCAGAAGACGCTCTAGCTGAGAGTCAAACCGGTGAGCGTCTTACTGTGAGGCGACAACGCTACCACAGCACCACCACCACTTCAATAGTGAAGAGGAAAAAAGATAGTAATAGCAGATTTGCAGTAGTAAGAGGCTACTGGTAAGGAAGGAGGATTATGCTGGTATGCATTTAGATTCCACCTAAAACTGTTGTTATGGAGCTTAAGAAAATTTTGGGAGAAATAATCAGCTTTCAGCAGATGGGGACTGGAACATGATTTGCAACAGTGAGGACATAACTAGGGGGCCTAGAAGGGAAAATGCAACAAAAGATTTTAAATTTCTGAAGACGTTTTTGAAGATATTTGGTATGGAAGACATGAATTCAGTTATTCTCCAAGGTACAATAACTGGGATAGACTAAACAAAAATTATATTTCACATTACATGTGCATTTAATTGAAGGCTTCAACACATATCCAATAACTACTTCAGATTATGCACCAATAACAACTAGGATAAGAATTCAGGGATATAAAGTACAAATGAGGCACTGACATTCCACACCTCCTTCTTAAAAAGAGAGGAATTGCTTCAGCAGTTATACCTATTGAGTGGAATAAATGAAAGTAGAATTTAAAAACCGGTTTATCATAAAAGAAAAAGAGAGATGGTTAAGAAGTAACGATAATTATTTGGAGAGGCTAACAAAGATTAAAGTATTGCAAAGTAAGAGGGATCTCACAGAAGAAAAAGAGGCACAACTGCAGAGTGCTAAAGAGAAAATAAGGAAATATTTCTGTAATATGCAGGCGTTTAGAAAGATTGCTGTTAAGTAACTGTTTTTTGATAATAACTCCAGAGCAACAGAAATTAGAAAGCGATCTTGCCAAACTTAAGAAGCTTATAATAAGAAAAATAACCAGAGTGCTGTACCAGAGATATTTCAGAAATTTTATAAAAATTTATATAAAGCAGAGAAATGTAGAAGTCAAGAAAAAGTACAAATGGAAATATTTATGTAAGACTCGGGCATGCCAAAGTTAGAGGTGGTTGAGGCTCAACAATTAACAGTGAAGATAGCAGGAGATGAGATAAAAATGGTGACTTGTAATCAGTCTGCAACAAAGTCTCCAAGAATAGTTGGTATTCCTGTGGAACTTTGAAAGCTAGGCGGGAAGAGAATGATAAAGTTCTGGAAGGTTCTAACAGTATTTTAAAAGGAGAGGAAGCACCAACATCCTGGAAGAAAGCTGTGATGGCTGTAATACCTAAAGATGGTAAAAACCCATCAGACCCAACTTCATATAGGCCCATTTCAATGTTAAGTTATGATTATAGTGTTTATGTCTATAATAGCTAAAAGAATGGGAAATGTATTGCCAAAATTGATATATAAGAATCAGTGTGGTTTTGAGGAGGGGAGGCAAACATTTGACAACATTGATAAAATGACAATGATCTGGATGGAAGCAGAATGAAAGAAAATACTGCTGTTGTTGGTGCGTCTTGATCCAGAGAAAGCATTTAACAGATTAAGCTGGGAATTTATGATTAGGGCAATGGAAGCAGTTGCATTCCCTGATACAGTAATAAGGTTAATTAGGAGGATGATATGAAGGATCAGAGGGAAAAATAAAGTGGGAGGATTCCTCTCTGATAGGTTGTGTGTGAACAGAGGAGCCAGGCAGGTGAGTCCACTTTCCCCTTTATTTGCATTATATTTAGTGCCATTGGCAAAAAAAATAAGTGACTGAGAAGCTCAAAGATATAATTGGTATGATAATGAGTACAATTGGCTTTATTTGCAGACAACATTATTTTATACTTATTAAAACCAGAAAAGGCATCTCAGTGTTGTTGAATATTCTTAGACAATTTCAAGTCTTTTGGGGATATAAAATTACTGCAGACTAAACAAAGGCTATAGCTGTAAACTGTGTGTCCACACATGAATTGGTTCAGCAATACCCATATTTATAGGAACATGATGAAATAAAGTATTTAGGAGTATGGGTTCAAATGGATTCTGCTGTAGTGGCTAGGGATATGTGGAAAGAGACTAAACAAAAGATAATATGCAAACTGAGAAACTGGAAGCTCTTGTTTATGTACATGGATATCAAGATAGAACCAGTAAAAATGTTTTCAGCTCCATTAGTTTTATACACAGGTCAGGCATATTTTTATTACCAAAAGAATTATTGTGGACAGTAATTAATAATGAGTTGAAGAATTTTATTTAGGTGGAGAAGACAAAGGTCAAGTGGGATAAGCTGATCCTTCCTGTAGAACAAGGTGGTTTAGGATTACATGATTTGAAGGGGTATTTTAGACATAAATCATTAAGGCTCATATACATAACACAAACAGATAGCTATAATCCAAAGTAGAAAGGGATGATGATGAAGCAGGGTAAAAAGTCAAGAAATAAGGAGAAAGTGGGATTTTGGATGCAGATGCTTAATAGAAGCAGCCATACAAAAAATTATATTTATAAAATAATAGTGCTGCCTCACAGCAAGAGGTTCTCCCGTTCGATTCTGGGCTGGAGTGCGGGGAGTGCCTTCTGTGTGGAGTCTGCATGTCCTCCCCACAGTTTGGTGGGCGTTGGCAAGACATGCGTAAATGGGAGTGCCTTCGTTGAAGGTTGAACGTCGAGCTGGCACCTCGGCATTTGTCAAAATCTACTGCCAATCATTTGTGGACCAGAGTTCCGCTGTGGCGACCCCTAACCGGGAAAAGCTGAAAGACAACAACAATGTAACATAACAGAAAGTATTCTAAGAACTAAGTTAACATGAGAATGGAGAAAGGAGATTTTGCCGATAGGGGTGATTGCAATTAGGGGGTACAGAGACTAGGCAAGAGGCGGCTGGAATTTACTGGAGAAAATTGGCAAAAGAACCAAGATGTTGGGGGCAAATAACTAGAGGGGGAAGGTAATAAAATGGGAATACATTCAGATTGCAGACTAGATATTGACTTCCCTATCAGGGACTGATATCGGAATATATGCAAAAAGAAGAGAGTAGTAGAATCCTAAGTAAAAGACCTTCTCTGGTAGAGTTTTTAATTGAATATAGAACAGGAGCTGCTGTTAAAAAAAGAGTTAATTAGTAAGTAACACTTATAAAATATTGCACAGTAACTATAAGAATCAGTCAGAGGAGGTTAGAAAAGATTGGGAAGAGAGATTGAATGAGAACATCACAAGAAAACAATAGGAGGACAAATGCATGGCCTTCAAATATGCAACAAAGTCTACAAGATTTAGGATTTTTGCATACCCCCAAGCAGAAGAATTTTTTTCTCAGTAGATGCCAAATGTTGGAAGTGTGATGGGGAAGAAAGAGGTATCTGGGAACGTGTTTTGGGAGTGCAATGCATTGGCAAACTTTAAAAATTCCCTAGAGAGTACTTCGTCAGAAATATTGGGTAAGCAAATGGGTGTAACTAAGCAAATGATTTTTAGCTGAGATACAGGATGTGAATTGCCTAGACATAGTAAGGCCTTGTTGAATTTTATTCTGATGGCTGTAATAAAAAGCAATTACTAGAAAATGGAAATGAAAATCTAAACCCACTGTATTTGGCGTAGTGAAAATTGTAACAGAGATGAAAGAACTGGAAGTGGGATCTTTAGCAAAGGGTAGGCACAAATTGCATAGAAAATTGGAAATTGTGGGAACTGTACATGCAAAAGAATGTTTTGGTGGAGGAGTGATATCTGGCAGGAACTGATGCATTTATGTAATGTTGGCTTGATGATAATTATGTAAAAGAATATATGTGATGTATAATACTTGTAAATGTGAACATGTTAACATGGTTTGTTTTCCTTTATACAAATGTATGTTTGCTATCTGCTTCCAGTATTATTTGCCATCTCACTTCTTTGCACTCAGGTTCTGTATTTATATCTCCATTGAAAGGTTTATTAACTATAGAATCCATTACAAAACCCATGCATTTTTTGTAATTGATACATTGATCAGCATGTTTAGCCAGTCCATTGCTGAAATCCTTATTTCTAATAACTAAAACATGCTCATAAATATTTAAATATTGTAGATATTGCTCTTATAAACTTAGAACATTGCTTGAATAACAAATTCTGCTTAGCATGCACATTTTTTGAAGGCTACGAAGCCTGAATATCAAATGTCTGTCATTCTTTACCAACTTCATTTATTGATGATTTACCAGAAAATCACAAGTTTTATGAAAAGCAGACCAAAATTATAAGACAAAAATCTGGACAGTTGAAAGGTATGTGCTCCCAGGCCACCCCTGAAAAAGAATACTCGTGTCTAGTGAGTGTACCTGGTTAACAGATGTATAAAACATGGTAGTTAGGTGCCATTTAGAAGCAAGCTTCAGCAGATCACTCTTTGGTGAAGTAGCAAATGTGGACTTCTCACTGAAGACCAGTTCCATTCACAGGAGGAAAACTTAAGTGTCCATTTTGCAAAGTGATGGTGAGCATAGATTTGTGTGTGCTTGTTTGCATATCTATGCATGTGTAAAAGAGACTATCCCAGTGCTCCAAGTTCACTGCAGTTGTGAGGAAATGATCATTTTCCCTAAAATCCACTGATCACAGAATTGATTATATAATGTAGAGGGTGCATTAGGACATAGCTGTCCCTTGTGGCTTGGCTTCAGTGTAAACAAATACCCTTTTTTAATTTTTTTTTTTGAAAATAATATATATTTTTAAATTAGCTGACTATTTTAGTGGGTTTGTTTTGCCTTAACAAATGGTAAATCTCTTTTCACCTTTGCCAAAGTGATGGGCAGCCTTTGAAATCAACTGGCCAAAGCTGTTGACTGTGATTCACCTTCAGTGCTGTATTTATTTCAAGTTGCCAAGCTCTGCAGAGGAATGTATTAACAGTTTTCTGTTCAGCACCAGAAAAGCTTCCCCTCAGAAAAACAGAGGCATGATGGATGAAGTTGTGTCAAAACAGGTGATCAATACACTGTGAAGAACTTGCTGCTCTGTAGTGTGAAATTTCATGACTGTATTCCATTGCACCATTTAGTATAAGTTATTGCTTTGTATTGATAGTAGGTAAGGAAGTGAACAGACAGTAAAGCAAACATTTTTGCACCTTCAAAGGCTTTGCTACTGCATTTTGATAAGTTTATAAAGTCAGGTTTGCGTCTCTTTATGGTACAGGAAGTGCCACATAAATCTTTGTCACTTTGCACTGCTTCATCCAAGTTCTAACATTAAAATTTTGAATATATACAGCAATCCACCTTACGCTGTAGTGCCTGCCAATTCTACTTTCACTTCTTTTCCAGCCTCCTGTTTTTTCAGACTATTACTACTTGTCAGAATGGTCCAAAAGGCACAATGTTTGCAAAGCCTTGAAAAAGTAAGTGCTTTAAGCTGTTCTTTAGCAGCATTTCAGCAAGTTTTGCATATGTGACATTTCTTTAAACTTGAGATGTAATGTGTTGGTCGGACTCAGTCATAGTCTGAAGTGCTGCTTGAAATGCCTGGAATTTTGTTTGACATTACTGTTACTAGAATTACTGTGGCTGCCAACGAGTCTTTTCAAAAGATAACCAAGGTTTCCAGCTGGAATGCCGAATGAAGTAATAGTAATCAGTAAGGAATTTGTACTTCTTGGCAGGAATGCAAACCATGTCACTTACATATTTTCTGTACCAAATAAATAGTTTTATTGAGGCTGAAAAGAATGACGTTGATTTCCATTCACAATTCTGAAGTAGTTTCTTCATAGACATATGGATCTAAGGAGATGGCAGTGAATAGGCAGGCACATGCCTAACCAGACAGTCACATGCCTTCTAGAATATGCATCTGCTAGGACTTATACCAATTTAGGATGAGGCATGGCTAGTGGGGCTCATGGTTAGTACTGCTGTTGTGTGTGCGCTGTTGTAGCGATCACAAATGAGTACAGGAAGAAAATGTCACATATCATGAGTGGGTCACGCTGCTGTTATTTTCCATCTACTGTCATTCTGATTATAATCTTGGGACAAGAAAAGACAGTGTAATGTGATATTACTTGAACCCTTTTGCAGAAGTTTTCTGTAGTCTCTTCTCACAGTACTACTGAAATATATTGTGCTGTATCAGGAGAAAAGAGGCGAGCGTGCAAGTCTGTTTTTAATAAGTAACCCTTCTGTTTGTGTGGAGTTATTTTCTCTTTCTCAACCATACTTTGTTCTAGTGATTTTAATCCACCCCATCAAAGCCAATTATGGCCAGAGGTATAGGTAGGGAATTTTTCTTTTTTACTTACAGACTCGTTTAAAAATGCGTATCTGTGTCTAAATGCTGGCCTGACACATTTAGAGAAAGTAAATGCCACTTTCTCCTGATGCCTGCATAACAATAACGAGGCATTGTTTTCCGATGCTTAATCATATTCTTGAAGAATCTATGTACAGATTTATGTTACTGCCATTACTCTGAACAATTAAATATTTCTTACTGCTTCTGCACAGAGCTTCTGAGAAATGCTTCTGAATAAGAAGTACTCATTTCAAGTACAAAGAGTATGCCTGGCTACACTCTTAAGTAATCACTAGGTTAAATCCGTAATAATTAAATAGCTGATAGGAGAGATACCACAAGAACCAAGTACCTGATACCAATTTTTGTTCTCTGGAGTCTTATCTGATGTTGCCGTAGCTAGTGGTAGCTGGAGGGTGACGTGGCTATGTGCATACTGTAATACTTCATCAGCAGAGACAGAAAGCGGGAGCAAACCTTTCATGATCATGCTCACAAGAGTATGTGTGTGTTGCACATAAGCCATCATTGCATGCCCTGGCCCTGGTTAGGACTGGTGTGTTCCAGATTCCTATTCTCTACATAAAGATAAAAAGTCTGGTTGTAGCATGCATTATGCTTTACCACAAGTTCTTAATCTACCATTGTACTTTGGCTAGCATGCTGTTAAGGTTCGCCCACCTAACTGTCAAGGGGTTAAGCCACTTAGTCAAGCCAGGAGACTTGGAGTTTGGGGAGGAATTCCAGTATACACCAAATGGTCATTTCTTCCACCCCCCCCCCCCCAACAAAAAGTACTTTTGTATATGCTGCCCAGTTTGAGCAAATACATCTGTGTAGTTTGACAAAACACATATTTACTTGTATGATAAAATTCATTAGTCTCGCTGTTTTCTCTGAGAAGGAAAGCCCACAAAATATTTTAACTGTTTTTATCCCATTTAACTATGATCAAGAAATTGCTGTGTAAAAACTCTCATGAAAAAAATTCAGAAATCAAGGTATGGATGGCTAATGGAGAGGGGAACAAAAGAAACTTGCTGACTAGGTAGTGGGTCTCGTATGATCGCTTGTAGTGATGATAAAGTTTGAACAAAATGCAGATTCAGATGTGTATTGGAAATTTGGAAGAATGGTGAGACTGAAGAAGAGGAAAAGTTGTTGACCTTGATGTGAAACCTGAAAATAATTGGACTATAAGCCTTTACATCTGCAGTGTTTAACTTTTTTATGTTTGATCTGTTGAGCTCAGATTTTCTTTTCTTTCTTTCTTTTTTTTGTTTGTGTGCCACTGGAGTACAAATTGCTCATTTGTGGGTCAGCATAATTTCTAACATTCTGAGTCAAAAAGAGCTTAATGTGAACGATAAAATGTCACTGCACTGCAGGCCTGTTTCCATAACCGTCAGTAGTGCTAAGTTATGGAAGCTAAAGAGATTAATTGCATGACAAAGGCATACCACAACCACAAGTGTGCTGCTGCATAATCTTATTGTTTTTGAAAACGTTAACACTCGGTCTCAAGGGTTTTCTGTAAGGCTGTGCTAGCCATAAATTAGACCTTTTCATAGATGCAGTGTTTAGAGGCATACAAGCACTCTCCACACTGCACATTGCATCTTGCACATGGCTGCTCTGGATCGCAACTTACAGAGGTGGATCCCAATCCAAAATGACAGTGTAAAAGTAAACCCCATTCGTTCTGAGTTGTACACAGTGCATAGAGTTCCAGTGCGCAGGTCATTCCCACTCCTGTGTGCTGCACAAGAACTGCTGTAATGTGCTGTTGCAGCACACCAATACAGAGAACATAGCATACTTTGGTAAATAGATATTCTTTGTTGTACTGTGCTCTGCTGTCATATCTGACTGTGATTCATAAAGACATCACAGTTGTAAGGCATGGTTCTAGAGATAGGCTTATTACCATGACCTGATAATCAGGGGCTCTGACGTTGTGCAAGCTGCCATTGGCTGGAACTCACCACGATCACCTTGTGAGTTTAGAGCAAGTTTTACTGATGTAGCTGTTTTTTATGCACTGTGGGGAGCACTGTTTCTGGCAAGGATTTTCCTACTGTGCAGTACAGATTTCCTTTTTTTTTGTCAGTGTTAATACATTGTTCAGCCACATAACAAAATAAGCAGCCATGATATGATAACGTAGCCAGATGTAGCTAAAATGATTTTTGTTTTGCCAAACAGTTACACATGGAGAATGAGCAAAAAGAATGGGAGAGTTTTTTGAAAGTTATTTTTTTATACTTTTGTGCTATAGTTTGGTCAAAGCACTCAACCTTCGGTCTCTGAAATCTGGAACACTACCTATCATAATAGGGAACAGATGGGTTAAATGTGGCATACTTACTAAACGCTTACTAACAAGTTCAACTAGGAAGCTGATAAGATGGTTAAAATGGGTTACTTTATACTTATAAAAAACATTTTGATAAATTAATGTTATTTAGTATGTTTTACCATGGTTATCAGTTGATACTTAACACTGAATGTGTGACTGACCCTTTCAGTGTGGAACAATGAGGAACATGGACTTTTTAAGACTCAAAATGAGGAACTTTCCTCATAATGACTTACACTTGGAAGATATGGGTTTGATCCTACTTTGTTCACTGAGACTAAAGGCAGCTACAGTTTCTGAGAGTTCCATAGTCCATTTGGGCATATACAGTCAATTGGCCAGCATTCCCATTTTGAGCAACGGCTGTTCAGAACTGTCCAAGTTAGCAGTTTGGATGTGAAAGGTGCATGGTGCCAAATCCACTTTATCTGCTTATAGTTAGATATGCGTGTGTCAGACTGGCCATTTATTTTATGTAATATGCTGGAAGTGGAACAAACCCACCACATTACCTTTTTATAGGTTCATAGATTAGTACTAGGCTAACTGCCCTTGCAAGCCATTTTAAGCCTAGCCAATTTTCCTTTGTGAGACTTGAACCCTTTACCTTGTGTTTGTAAGACAAACACCTTAACCATTAGACAACCCTCCCAACCCCTTAAGCCTAGCCAGTCACCCCATGTGAGAATCAAACCCTGCACCTTGTGTCTGCAAGGTAAACACCTTAACCATTATGCCAACCTTCCACCCATGTAGTATGATGTGTTAAGTTGATCAGTGTTGACTGAGGAAGTGCATTTGGGGTTGGAGTCAGCAAGTAGCAAGGTTTGTTCTAATGTGTTTGGTCAGATGCAGTTAATCCCAACTCATGGTTGGGAATGCATACAAATCCAACTGGTTATACATGCTGTTCTTTCAATAGCTCATACAGTGCCAACAGCTGCAGAACTCTCATTCTGCTGGGGTCCATCTTTTGATATACGAGCCTTTTTGATGTTTCTTAATATGCTCATTTTCATTTTTGCATTTTTGTGATGGACTTTTCTTTGTTTTTCTCTTGCTTGATTTAGTTCTGATTTTATATTGTGTGTGTATAGAAGGCTGGGGGTCTGCAGAGACCAGTGAGTTTGGAGTGCAGAGGAAAAACTTTTCTACATAAATGTGCCAACACTGAGAGTATGGCCTGTAGCACTGCCATCCCTGGAATATCTGCTGAAGCTGCGACTTGTGCTAATGATGCAAGAGAGTCAGGTAGTGGTGGTTTGGTACTTTAACAAGTGAGGAAGGACTCAACTCCAGTTATATCCTCTGTACTGACAAGTGATCCAGATCTTGGAGTGGAGCAGTCAGTACTGTTATGGGCCCTACTCTATAGGAGTCAATGGTCCTCGTAGATAACGCTGATCTTTGGCTTCAGCTTTTTGAAGGGTTTTCTCTGTTCATTGTAGAAGTAACGGTAGAAGAAAGCATAGTCTGTACCCAAGGTATTCTCCTGGTAAAAGGGTAGATGACTTGAATTTTAACATGTTCTCAATGAGTTCTGGGTGACTTTTCTCCTATGCCTCCGCCTTTTCATTTATTCCTCAGTTTCTGTCAAAGTTTCTGATGGAAGGGCCAAGAGTCATTCTTGTTTAACCTTGCTGGCCTCAAATGACATGGTTCCCATCCCAGTGGTACCTTAACCTTTACAGATCAATCCCATTCTGAACTTTAGTACCATCATCACACCCACAAATTACACAACACATCTTAATAACCTAGAGTCATTCTCCATTAACCCAAATACCATATTTCTAGGGAACTTTAACTACCCCTCCATAAATTAGGATTCATGCACTGCTACAAATAAATGTGCTCAGTGCTTTCTTCACTTTGCCAAATCCCTCAGTCAAGTTACACCCATAAGACATCAACATACTCCTTTTTGTATTCACCAGCACAACCCCTGCCTGCTTCTTGTCCATAGTCTTACCCTCAGTGGTCATATCAGTTCACTGGGCCGTTTTATTTATCATAAGGTTCTAGTACAGTTTAATAACTGTCCCAACTATCTTTAGAGACTTCTCCAAGACCATCTTCCTTGTGTGCATTGATGATGTGAGACTGTTCAACAGTTCCCCCACCCTACATTGACGTTATGGCAAGTACCGTTGCATATGCCCATAAGTGTATACTCCCATCTTAACTTTTGTGCAGAAACATATGATGATCTTTGTGTTTCACTGTTACAGTCATCACCTGTGGGTTATCCCTGCTGTGGTAGCCCTCGGCCAGCCTAAATACCAGAGTCAATGTTTTTTTGTGTCAACTGCAGTCGCCTGTAGTCTGACGTCAGGTTGTCAATGCTATAAAGCAAGGCAGCTGACGTCATTACATCAGTCTTTCTTGGCGTGGAGCCTGTAGCAGAAGCAGTTTGCATGAGTGCCGATTGGTCGCTACCAAAAGTTGAATTTCATCTGAAAACATCCAACGCTAAGTACCCCATGGGATCCTTTTTTCTTGCACTAACCGATGTCCGAAAAAGTTAACAACTGTCTCGCCTGTGGAAAGCAGATCCCACACCGAGACTTCCATTCTTACTGCATCACTTGTTTAGTCCCAGACCACAATGTCCCCCGTTGCCAGTTCTATGCCCTCTCTAATGCGAGAACCATTTGCCGTAGAGCTCATTTTGTAGACAGTTATTTTCGTGTTCCGTCTTCGCATTCTGATATGGCGTCCATCAGCCAACAATCTGTGGACATTCTAAAAAAAAAAAAAAAAAAAAGAGAGAGATAAAGATAGAGACAGACCACACAAGGCTATGCCTTCTGATGATGCTACCGCTAAGCAGGTCGTCAGTTCTCCGGAATTCAGTGAGGCACTTTCGCAGCCCCTGATGCAATTCGATATCTACGCAGACCTCTACCGAGACCCTTTTGGAGTCCAGTATGCTGCAGAAATCTTCTTCGTCTTACAAGCCTTTGGCTGTCTCTGCCTCGGTTGGGTTTGGAGCCGCTACGTAGGCACCTGCTTCCGAGGAGGCCTTTCATACTACCGAATCTAGACAAAAATCCGCTTCTTCTCTTCTGACTACTGTTTCTCTCAGACCGACAGATTCTCTCAGGCCTAGAAGCCAGGCCACTCCTAGGAAATCTGCTTCTAGCCACCATCTTGCTACTGCTCCACCACCCCAAGCAGAAATGCTGAAAATGGTGGAGGATCTCATCTCCCTTATCCGGGGTAGTCAGGCCACAGCTTCTAAAAGGAAAAGGCACCCTTCTCCAGAAATTATGACAGAAAAGGATTCTGAGGAATCTGACTTTTCAGTTTTTGAATAGGAACAGCATCCCTTAACTGCTTATGAGAATTCAGATGCAGAGGAATCCATCCCTTCTGCCTCCCCTCCAGAGGACCTTTCCTTTGGGGAAACCCTTCACTCCCTTAGGTAACATTTCCAATGGGAATCCCAGGACTTCCCACAGTCTAAGAAAAGACTTAGAGAGTTTCTGGACCTGTCTCAGCACAGACCCCTGACCACCCCCCCCTATTTTAGAAGTGGTAGATGATGTTTTCCATGAATCCAGCCTAGCCCATGACACCCTCCCTCCTTCTACCAGTAAACCTGACAGGTACTACAGAGTACCGGATTCTCACAAATACGTGTACAGAAATCCTGCTGCAGACCCAGAGGTCATTACACAGGAACCTAAAGGAGCTAAGACTAGTTCTGCCAAAAATCCTCTTCCTTCTGACAAGGACTCCAGAGCTCTGGACAGATGGGGTAAAAAAGTATACACCTTCGCAACCTTAGCTATCGGAGCACTCAGTTGTCAGTTCCATATGTTAAAATATCAACAACACATTTTGGAACTATTTAACAGAAAATTACCACCTTTCCTGACTGTGCCATTTCAAAAGAGTTAGTAGATTTACTGCACTCTGCTTGTCAAGTGGCCAGACACACATTACAATGTGGATATGGCACCCTAGAAGCCTCTAGCAGGGCAGCAGTGACAGGATCTGTTATTAGGAGATGCATGGCTGAAGGAACAACCTCTCCCTGATCATGTCAAGTCTAAACCTAGTGATGCACCCCTAGATAAGGAGCGCTTGTTTAGGGAAAAAGCAGAAGAGGTGCTTAAAAAGATGGAAGACAAAGCAAAATCTATGCAAACAGTAAAAGATTTCTTTCAGGTACAACCTCCCAGGTTCAGCAGGAGCTTTCCCTCTAAGCACTGGGCCTTCCCTGCACCTAGCAGACAGGGCCAAGGTAAGCCCTGCAGGGACAGACCATCCAGGCCCCTATCCCAGAGCCAGCAGAGAAGCAAACAATAGACCACTTCCATCTCTAAGGCAAGGAGTTCTAAGCCAACCTTCTATGGCAAACACTCATAATGACTCCCCCTCCTCCTTCTGCCCTCACTTCACTCATCAAAAACTAGGAGGAAGGATCTCCCTCTTCAAAGACAATTGGCTTTCTGTAACAAAGGACTAATGGGTCTTAAAGATAATTTTTCAGGGATACAAATTCTCTTTCAATGAACTCCCAATTCCAGGAGGGTACCCAGACTTACCTCCAAATCAGTGGGCAGAGGCATTGAAACAGGTACAAACTTTCATATTCCAGGGGGCAGTAGAACCTGTACCCTGAGATCAAACAGGCAACGGATTTTATTCCAGACTATTCCTTGTTCCCAGAAAAGAGGCACTTGGCTCCCCATTCTGGATCTCTCCATTCTGAACACCTCCCTTGTGGTCCCCAGATTCAAAATGCTAACTTTCAAGCAGCTGCTGCCTATTCTAACAAAAAATGCCTGACTAGTGACCCTAGACTTAAAAGATGCCTACCTCCACATCCCCATCAGGGAATCGTGCAGGAAATTCCAGAGCTTCAGAGTAGGCTCACAACACTTTCAGTTCTCTGCACTGCCCTTTGGCTTATCTACAGCACCCAGAGTATTCACCAAATGCTTGGCCCCAGCCATAGCATTCTGCAGACAAAGAAATATACAGATTTTCCCTTACCTGGACGACTGCCTCATTCAGGGAGAGTGCAAAGAAAAGTTGCTCCAAGACCTTCTCTTTGTCAAATCACTCCTAACTTCCCTAGGGTTTACCATCAACGAGAAGAAATCAAAGCAAAACCCCACCAGGAAGATCATTTTCTTGGGGGCTCTGCTAGACACAGCATCCCAAATGGCCTTTCTATCCCCAGAAAAGCCGGACTTTCTGCCTATCTACTTTACTGGCTTCCAGAAATCACCTCACTGCGAGGAAGTTCCTGCAAGCTTTGGGGTACATGGCATCTTGCATCCTTCTCATTCCTCTGGCCAGGCTTCACATGAGAAAATTTCAGTGGTATCTAAAGAACCTTTTCTGCCAGCACTCTCAGTCCCTAGAGACCTCTCTCCCATGTATAAAGGCCGAGTTTTTCTGATGGGCAGAAGCCTGTACCAGGAACAAGGGTCTTCCCTTCATCCTCCGCCCTACCAGCCAGACCAATCACCACCGACACCTGACATTGCTTGGGGCGCCCACCTAGCAGGCAGGTGCACCCAAGGTCTTTGGGATGCCCAGCAACTTCACTTGCACATCAATCAGAAAGAAATAATGGCAATACAAAAGGCTCTGACATCTTTCAGACCCCATCTCAGGCCAGGGGTTCTTCTTATAAAAACAGACAACACCACAGTAATGTGGTATATCAACTAACAGGGGCAGACCCAATCTTATCCCCTGTGCAGGTTATCCATGAGCCTCTGGTTTACAGCCACCTCCATGGGTCTACACCTAATTGCCCAGTACCTACCAGGGGTCAACAACACCCTGGAAGACCACCTAAGCAGAAACATACTGGACCCCCACGAGTGGCAGCTCCACAAGGAAATCTTTCTGCAAATCACTCAGGAGTGAGGGACTCTGGAAGTGGAACTCTTTGCTTTGCACCTCAACCACTGGCTGCAAAAGTTCTGTACCAGGGAGTATCACCTCTTAGCTTGGAAGGTGGTTGCCTTGACCTTCCCTGGAACACCCTCTATGTGTATGCTTTCCCTCCTCTGCCCCTTATTCCCAAGGTACTGATCAAAATAAGGGAGGAGAGACCAAAGGACATCCTCATTGCTCCAGATTGGCCCAGACAGCATTGGTACCCCTTACTGCACAGCCTGACCTTACAGCCCCCCCAAGCAGCTTCCCCTTATCTCAGACCTCTTGACCCAGGGGAGGGGGAAGGTACTCCACCCAGACTTAGAGTCTCAATCTCTCAGCATGACTTATATCTTAAAAGCTAACAAGGAGTCCCTGTTAAGCAAACGGGTCCTAGACATGATCACAGAGGCCAGAAGGCCCAGCACCAGAAAGTCATACACAGGAAAATGGAAAAGATTCTGCTCCTGGAGCCAGTCCAAAGCAGCCAGTACCTCCCATCCTTCCATCCGTCTTATCTTGGATTACCTAGCCGAGTTGCTCAATAGTGGCCTCTCTTTCTCCTCTATTAAAATCCATGTCTCAGCCATTTCTGCCCATTTTGATTCAAAACCACTCCTCTTCTCTCATCCTTTGATTAAGCAATTCCTCAGAGGGGCTTCTAATATCAGACCTCCCAGAAGGCCTTCCATGCCACCCTGGGACCTGAATTATATTTTAGAAAAACTAACCTTACCTCCTTTCAAATCTACTGCTTCTACGGAATTGAAATACCTCTCCTAGAAGACTGCCTTCCTACTAGCTATCACTTCAGCCAGAAGGGTATCAGAGCTTCAGGCTCTCATGGCTATTGAGCCCTTCATCATTTTCCATGCAGACAGGGTCTCCCTGAGGACTAACCCCTCCTTTATGCTCATGGTGGTATCTGATGTCACCCTCAACTAGGCCATACACCTACCCACCTTCTTTCCCAACCCTCAAAACAAGGGAGAAAAAAATTATACATTCGCTAGACGTGCACAGACAACTCAGATACTATCTGGATCGTACTAAACGTTTCAGAAAAACAGACCAACTACTTGTCAGCTTTGTCCCTGGAGTAGAGGGGAAGCCCATTTCCAAACAAACTATTTCCAAAGGGATATCGCAGTGTATTCATTTTTGCTACAGACTACATGGGAAACTCCCATAAGTCTATCCGTACCCATTCTGCTATAGCAGCCTTCACTTCCACAGCCTTCCTCAGAGGAGTCCTCACCAGGGACTTCTTGGAAGCTGCCACCTGGACCTCTGTTCATACCTTTACAAAGCATTACCACCTACCTCTTTTTTCTAAGTCTAAGGCAGGGTTTGCCTGTGGAGTTCTGCAGGGCCTGCTGACTCATGCCTAGGACTCTAACCATTCCTTCCACCCCTCTCCTCAGCTTTGGGAATCCTCCCACAAGTGATGACTGCAACAGTGAAACACGAAGAACATAGTATAGTTGTGTACACCTACCATAAATGTAGATGTTCGAGTGTATTCACTGTTGCAGTCCTGGTTTCCATCCCTTCATCCCCCATATAGCATCTTCCCCTAGGGAGACATAAGCTTCCCACAGTGACTTTTGTCCACCAGGACCACTTTTACTTATTTCCTTGTGCTTTTGATGGGTTAGGGCAAGAAAAACTGATGTAATGATGTTGGCTGCCTTGCTTTATAGCACTGACGGCCTGACGTCAGACTACAGGTGACTGCAGCTGACGCAAAAAAGCATTGACTCTGGTATTCTGGCCGGCCGAGGGCTACCACAGCAGGGATAACCCACAGGTGATGACTGCAACAGTGAATAGACTCAAACATCTACATTTATGGTAAGTGTACACAACTGTACTTTCCTATTCATCATAAACACTTTGTCAGCGGAACTCAACTATAAACAAATTGTACAATAAAAGAAAAAAGCTCATAGCTCTAAATAAAACAAAAACTCAGCCTGTTATAATAAACATCAAAAGGATTAACTAAGATCAAATTCAGCAGAACTAATTGCAAACTGAAAATTACTACATCAGTAAAGGATAACCAGAGGAAATTCTTTAATTATGTAGAGTACCTCGGAAGTAATATCCAGCATTGCTCGGAGCTGTCTCTAATTGCATCACTCACTCAAGCCCTGAGGATATAGCCAACATCCTTGCAAGAAATTCAGCTCTAACTTCTCCGCTCTGTCATCTTTGTACTTCTCAGTACAAAGTATCCATTTCATCCCTCCTCCCTGGTAATCAAGTCCCCCAGGACCAAAAATACCAGCTCTCTAGGTTCAGATTACATATTGAGCTGGTCACTGCTCATTATGATACTCCCCCTTCAGATTTTATCCTTAAACTATTTATGCTTAGCCTGTTCACTGGACACATACCAAAAGCCTGGAGAACAGCTGTAGTAGTTTCCCTTCACAAATGAGGACCCTACCCAACATTTTGTCAACTCTAGACATACTAGCCACACTAGCATCATTTGCAAGGGGATACAATGCATTATTGTTGACCTCATAAACAGGGATACAGGAAACCCTGCAGTCTTTATATCCTAACCAATTTGACTTTGTAAAAGATAAATCATGCCTATTAATCTTAGCTAACTTCTCCAAAAGAGTTACTAAAGCACAAGATGAGGGTGATGCACACAGCTTACATTGACTACATAGCTCTCAACCTTCCATCTCCAAAAATGAGGTTCACTACCTCTTGTAATGTGGAACAAATGGATGTGATGTGAAGCACTTGCTAACAGCTTATCAGCAACTTCAACTAGGAAGCTAACAGAATGGTTAAAATGCATTATTTTATACTTTCAAATTGTACTTTTGATGAATTAATATGATTCAGTACCAATTACCATATATATCAGTTAAAAAATTTTTAAACTGAACGTGCAATAGACCCTTTCAATGTGGAACTGAGAGGAACATGGACTTTTTTAAGACTAAATGAGGAATATTTTTCACAATGATGCACACTTTAGAGGTATGCTTGATAAAGTTGAGGGTTTTGACACTATATCCCACAATTACATCATCAACTAACTGGTAAAACAATATAAATTCTTGTGTCACCCATTAGACTGCTAACTGGCTCAGTGGTACCTGTCACTTAGGTATGTACTAGGCTAATGGCCCTGGAGCCTTTACAAACCTAGCCCATAGGATTACCCTGACATCATGCCACCTGAGCTTAGTTCCCAATGCCTCTGTCAAGTAGAGCCACTGGAGTGATCCCTGGGGTGAATTTTCTATTTCCCATCCACTCATCAATATTTCTCTTGAAGAGGGCCAGTGAGGTGCTCTGCTTGACATGTATGGGAAGTCTATTCCATACAATGGGCAGTCTCTGGATTATGAACCTGTCCCTCCAGCTTGTTCTGTTGATTGTGGTAATGAGGTTGAGGTCTCTGGAGTATTTAGTGCAGAGGGATTGGGATTTCTTTAAATGTAGGTCTCTATTAGAAATGCTACATATTAGGTTGTATTGTTGTAACTGTTCAAATGTGTATGTTTATCAGAGAACCCTGGAAGGGTGGAAAGTTTGAAATTGTGTTATAGCTTCCAGATGCTGCCACAGATCTTGGCAAAGCTCTGTGTGTGTGTATTGGACCAGAGGTAATGCCATCCTCTAGCCAGCATCTGGTTTCTGTGGAACCCTCACATCAGTACTTTAGAACCTGACAGGAAGGATTTCCTTCAGGATATATATCTCACACATCCACACAGACAAAGAGAGACATCATTTAGCTTTTGCTGAGGTAAGACACTCAGCACATCAGCTTGCCTTGCTATAGTAAGTAGTCAGGGAACAGTAATTCTTTAGTTAGTCAGGGTCATTTAGTGAGAATAGTTTGGTATTGTTTTCTGCATTTGTGAGAAATTATCCAACTGTATTATTTTTATATCTCTGTGGTTGAAACTCTGTTGTTTATTGTATTCAGTATTCTGTTTTCTGTTTTATTATTTATCATTAAATATTTTAATACCTTTCATTGTGGCTGGTCCTTTAAAGAATACTTTTAACATCTTGAGAGTATTTATGCTTGTTTAGTGACATTGTGGCCACTCTTGAAAGCCTTGGTGCTTTGGTCACACTCTACCATTTGTATTAGTATTAATTTTATACAATATTATCAGGTACCCTTTGTAAGAACCTTAGGGTAGCTGACTGGTAGCAGCCTGATTACCTCAGAGTGTGAGCAGAAAGGGGCACAGCTAGTAAATCTGTGTCAGGTTTTCCCAGGTGTGTGTGTGTGTGTGTGTGTCTGTGTGTAGGTGTGTGTGTGTGTGTGTGTGTGTGTGTGTGTGTGTGTGTGTGTGTGTGTGTGTGTGTGTGTGTGTGTGTGTGTGTGTGTCAGCTACTGGGAACAGGGACACAGAGCTCCAAAGTGGGCAGTGTGGAGTATTTTGTGCGTCTGGAGAAAGAGATCCTGCTCCCTGTGTGTTCGTAAGGGAAATTTTGCTTGGTGCAGGGAGCTTTATCTGAAAATACTGTGTGAATCCATCTTTGCTGTTATTGACCATCCCTCACCAGAGTCAGTGGTGAGGATCGAGCCTCCTTGATTGCTGGCCTGTAGTAGGGACATATTACATATTGGAGACAGCTGGGTGGGATATTAATTTAACTTCAGTAGCAGGTGGGCCGTTGCCACTGAAGGTGTGTGTACTCTCAGCAGCCACAAGATAAATACACACAGTTTCATTTTCACAACTATTTTATTTATTTTTGTTAGTTTAATTTAGTTTAGTCTAGTCAGGGAAAGCAGGCAAGGATGTTGGCAGAGGATTTTTGCAAGCTTACAAAGAACCAAGATGTGCGAAGCCAAATGTCTGGTACATGTAACCTGGCTAAAGAGGAAATTATTTCAACCTTGGTAACAGCTGCAGCATGGACCAGCAGACTGGTGATGGGGATGTGCAGTCTTCAGAAACAGAACAGTTCACCTCTTCCTCAGAGGACTTAAAAATCCATCTAGAGTTAGAGACTTGAACTGGACGCTAAACGTTTGGAATTAGAATCAGTGGAGAGACTGTGATGTTTGGAGGTCAAAGAGAGACTGCAGCATTTGGAGGCTGAAGAAAAGGCAAAACAGATGAAAAAGTTAGACTCAGCAGAGAGAATGCAGCATTTGGAGGCCGAAGAAAATGAGAAACAGTGTGACCATGAGAGGGAGATGCTAACTCTTTGGCAGGGTCATGGAGGTAATGGGGAAAGGAATAACAGAACCCCAGAAGCAATAAAGGTCAGTAAATTTCTTCAACAGTTTACAGAGGATGATAATTTTGATAGTTTTATTCATGTATTTGAAAGGGTATGTAAGGGTATGTAAACAGTATAATGTTGATTAAGGGATCTGGGTATGGTTCCTGATCCCCTTACTCCATGGTAAAGCTGTAACTGCTGTTTTTAAATTGTCTGATGCTGATTGTTTAAACTATGATAAAGTAAAACAGTTCTTGCTAGGATGTTTTAAGTTCACATATGGAGCTTACAGAAAAAAGTTTCATGAGCATAGACACAAAGCAGATGAAAGTGTGTGTGATTATATAGCTGACTTAAGCATTTATTTTCATAGTTGTGTGAGTAGGTGTCAGGTCACCACTTTTGAAGGGCTGGCAGACCTTTTGGTGAGGGAACAAGCCCTTAGCACTTTGTGTGGGAATCTGATTGGCAGACCGGGAGTATAAGTCTGCAGATGAGCTGGGGAGAAAAGGGGATCTCTGCTTAGTAAGAAGGGCATCACTGCACAAGAAGGGGGTATCCAGCTCTGCACATATTTATAGGGGAACCCATGGTGGGCAGCCTAAACCACCCCAACAGAGTACACCAGTAACAGGTGAAACCACTAGTTTAGGTACACAGCCAGGACCAAGGTTAGAAGTTTTAAAGGTAATCAGAGGGGCCATTTAGCATACAAATGTCCACAGATGCAAGGTGAAGGAGCCAGCAAGTGGGAAAAACAGCATGCCAGTGGTAAGTTGTCTGGAGACAACAGGGGTACCAAATTATCACTGCTAAGAGAGACACAGCCTCTGACATAACCATTGTGAATCCTGCAGTGGTTAAAGAGGAGCAGTACTTGCTTGGGCAGTCCACACCAGACAGAGCTTTAGGAGGGAACCCCATTCCAAATACCTTTGGCCAGGGTTCACCTTGACTGGGAGGGTGGAAAAGGAAGCAAGGAGGTAGGTGTGTTTGAGGATATCCCCACAGATGTCTTGATAGGGAATGATTTTTATAATGCAGTACCTTGTGTGCATTAGTCATGCTTGGAGACAGGCATGTGGGTCAGGTAGCCTCGGGGAGACCCATATATATCCCACACCTGAAGCTGGGGCTGGTGAAGTTACTATTTTTGGGACGGAGCTACACTGTAGCAGTGAGCCTCAGATGCTGGTAGGTACTGATGTTCCCATAGACAGGGTGACTGCAAGAGCAGAGGTGAGTGCTAGTACCCAGGTTGACAATGAGGCACAGCTGTCAGAAGAAACCGGGGTTCCAGTGGAAAAGGAGCTAGGAAGGATTACAAAGGTAGAATTGAGACAGGCACAGCTTTTGGAGCATACATTACGAGGCTTGAGTAAGGTACCTAAGGAGGCACCTGATTCACAAGAAAAAGGGGAGACTGTATACTGCAACAAAGGGTTACTGTGGACTCCTGAGGGAGGGCTAGAGGATGAGGTAATACAGCAGTTGGTAGTGCCCAGAGCCTACCATCTGGCACTTCTAACCATAGCCCATGACATTCCTTTTGCAGGTCATATGGGCATAAAGCGTACCAAGAGACGTATTATGCAGAACTTTTACTGGCCTGGTATTGCAAGGGATATAACAGGGTACTGCGGGACCTGTGTGCAGTGCCAAAAAGTAGGTAAGGCAGGAGACAAGGTCAAAGCTCGTTTGATGCCTTTGCCTGTGATTGAGGAGCTGTTCCAGAGGGTAGCTATGGATATTGTGGGGCCTCTGAGTACCCCAAGTTCCATAGAAAAGAAGTATATCCTGGTGGTAGTAGATTATGCTACTAGATACCCTGAGGTGATGGCTCTGTCTTGCATTCAAGCAGAAAAGGTGGCAAATGCTTTGTTAGAGTTTTTCAGCAGTAGGTTTCCCGAGAGAAATACTGACTGACAGAGGTGCCAATTTCATGTCAGATCTGCTGGTTTATCTGTGGAGGTGTTGTGGGGTGAAACACCTAAAAACCACCCTGTACCACTCCCACACTAATGGTCTAGTGGAGAGGTTAAACTCTGCACTAAAGACCATGCTGTGGGTGTTTGCAGACCAGTTTGAAAGTGAGAGGGACAGATATTTGCCCCATCTGCTGTTTGCATACAGAGAGATACCCCAGGATTTCACAGGTTTTTCACCCTTTGAGTTGCTGTACAGGCATAGGGTGAGGGGGCCTTTAGATTTGATTTGTGATGAGTGGGAGGATGTGTGTGAATCCCACAAGGAGTCTGTTGTGGCATATGTCCTAAACCTCAGGACAAGGTTTAAGGAGCTCATGGGCTTGGCCCAGGAGAACCTGGTAGGAACCCAACAGCAGAAAAAGGTCTGGTATAACAGGAATGCTCAAGCTCGAGAGTATGCTGTGGGACAGCAGATTAATGTACGAATTCCTATCTGACATAATAAGCTGCAGGTAGCTTGAGAGGGACCCACCGAAGAGGTAAGGAAAGTCAGTGATGTTAATTAAATGGAAACCTGTATGGCAGGAGGCATGGACACAGATTGTACCATGTTAACATAATGAAGCCTTACCATGATAGAGAGGCCCTGGTGCTGAGTATTTGCAGTGAATGGCAGTAGGAGTCTGAGGGGAGATCTGGTGATCACAGATCTGACAAAGAAAAACAGGCCAGATAAAGTACTGTAAACCCCAGCCTGCAAGCAGGCATTCCAAAAGCTTGAAGAGGCTTTGGGATAACCCCTTGTGTTAGCCAATCCAGAATACAGCAAAGAATTTGTTGTACAGGTGGATGCGTCTAACCATGAGGTGGGGGCTGTACTCAGCCAGGTCTCCTCAGAGGGAGAAGAGCAACCAGTTGTATATCTCAGCTGTAGTCTCCAACCCAGGGAGGAATGTTATGCAACTGTAGAAAATTAATGTCTAGCCATAGTATGGGCATTGCAGAAACTTCAGCCCTATCAGAATGGAAGGAAACTCACTGTGGTCACAGACCACAATCCCTTAACATGGTGATATCGAGCCAGCCAGCAAAATGCCAAATTATTAAGGTGAAACCTAGGGTTACAGGAATGTGACATGACAATGCAGCACCGTAGTGGGGTCAGCAATGTCTATGCAGATGGGCTTTCAAGACAGGGTGTAGATTAATGTGTTCCCAGACAGGCCATTTCTCTCAAGCAACATTTTTCCAGGTTCACTTGGAAAACTAGCTTGAGTTTTCAAGGGGGGGGGGGGTGTGATGGTATTAGATAGTGCCATCTGTGCCAAGGAGATTAGGACAGTACATGTGTACATATGCCAGCATAGCTAGATGGAGTTTTGTAAAGAATTTTGTTATTTGACTGTCAGACTGATTTGTGCAGATGTTTGAGTTAAAAATGTATTTGCAAAGTTACTTGTGTTAAAAATGCATCAACAGTAGGTCCTGCTGGACAGAAAGAATGTATGCAAGTATATTAGGTTGTATTGTTGTAACTGATCAAGTGTGTATGTTTATCGGAGAACCCTGGAAGGGTGGAAAGTTTGAATTGTGTTATAGCTTTCAGATTCTGCCACAAATCTTAGCAAACGTTTCTGTGTGTATTGGACCAGAGTCAGGTGACCAGAGGTGATGTCATCCTCTAGCTAGCATGGTTTGTTTGGAATCCTCACAGCAGCACTTTAGAATGTGACAGGAAATATTTCTGGCAGGATATATATTTCACACATCCACACAGACAGAGACATCATCTGGCTTTTGTTGTGGCAAGACACTCAATACATCAGCTTGCCTGGTAGTCGGGGAACAGTAATTCCTTAGTAAGTCAGGGACATTTAGTGAGAATAGTTTGGTATTGTTTTCTGCATCTGTGAAAAACTGTCTAACTGTACTATTTTTTATATCTCTGTGGTTGAAACCCTGTTGTTTATTGTATTCAGTATTCTCCAGTTTTATTATTTATTGTTAAATATTTTAATACCTTTCATTGTGGCTGGTCCTTTAGGGAATACTTTTAACATCTTGAGAGTACTTATGGTTATTTTACTGACACTGTGGCCACTCTTGAAAGCCTTGCTGCTTTGGTCATACTACCATTTGTATTAGTAATAATTTTGCACAGTAAAATTGGATACCCTTTATAAGCGCCTTAGGGTAGCTGACTGGTGGCAGCATGATTACCTCAGAGTGTGGGCAGAAAAGGGCACAGCTAGTAAATCTGTGTCAGCTTTTCCAAGGTGTATATGTTTGTGTGTGAAACTCGGATATCTAAGTGTTTGTGTCAGCTACCGGGAACAGGGACACAGAGCTCCAATATGTCAGTGTGGAGTTTTGTGTGGGTCTGGGAAGAGAAAGAGAGTCCAGCCCTAGGCCTGTGTGCTCTTAAGGGAAATTGTGCTTGATGCAGGAAGCTGCATATGACAATACTGTGTGAATCCATCTTTGCTGTTAGTGACTGTCCCTCACTGGAGAGGATTGAGTCTCCTTGATTGCTGGCCCGGAGTAGTGACCCATCACAGTGGGTACCAGTAGAACTGCAGTAGTTAGGCTTTAAACCGCTTGACTAGTCTGTTGTCTGGTAGCAACCTATGAACCTACAGAATGGAAGTTCGCCTTCATATGAGATGCTGTTTCTTCTGATTGTGATGGACCAAATGTCAGACTTTGTGCTGCAGCTTTCTAAAGTTCCTAATGCTGCCAGGAAGTCCTTTGTAATAGTTAAATGTAAGGGATAATGAAAAAATTCCATGGTTGTGACACTGACTTTTCCCGGCTGCATCATTTAGTTAGTGTGCAAACTTCACTGTCCTTTGTGGAGACACTTGAACTTGGCCTGAATTATTGCACCCAAAATGTCCCAACAAGACTTTCACGATTTGATGAAAGAATTTTTATTTTTATACAGTTTTTGTATTATGTGAAAAAAAGTCATCTGTTGGGTGTGACATATTCTGTCCTTGACCTTTCAAACCAGCTGACTGAGAACCTGAAGTTTATATTCATGAAGTTCCTTTTCTTGGAGGCTATCATTTCCATCTGCTATGTATGTCTGAGCTGCATGCTTTCATATGCAAAGAACCTTGCATTTCATTTTTCTACACAAGAACTGGATATGCATTAGAACAAATCCTAATTTTCTTCAACAGTTGTCAGAGATGTCCATCAGTGGGTTCGTTCACCTCTCTGTATTATTTTAGAGGCTCACAGTTAGGATGCTCACCACCAGCTACAATTGTATCTTGAAGAGCTTTTAAGTATTATAAAGAATGAGATATTGATTTTTGTTTTGCTCCGGGCACAGGGAGTATTCTTTTTCACAGGGAGTATTCTATTTTAGTGACAAAGCAGGTGTACCACTTTCTCAGTGATTAATTCATGTCATGATTGTATGCAATCACATATAGTTCATCCTTTGACCAGTACAGCCAAACAGCATTCCACTGGGATGTAACAGACTCATTATGTAGTACAAAAACAGTATTCCTTTATTGGAGTTTATAATGTAGTATGGTATGTATTATGTTGTCTAAATGTATGTGGTCCTGCTGCAAGACGTTTAGCAACCTGTTTCCAACCTTCCATTGCTTAATCTTGCAGCTGCCTTCATATATTTCATCATATTAGTTTCTTTTAATATAAATTACTGTTTCTACAACTTTTTATATTACCTTGTATCCTTTTTTGTCAGATTGTTAACTCCAGGCTGATCCTGAAAATGGCCCACTTGAATCAGTGCTCTAACAAAGTCAAGAAATGCATGCATGCATAAATGAATACTTATATTTTGGTGCTTCTTTCAGGAAGACACATACACCAGCTGCCCGGTCACTGGTGTACACCTTCATCAGGCACTGTGGTGTGATTCTCACTGCAGCAGTGATGTGTCCTTGGAGCGAGCTTATCTTCAGGCTGGTTAACCTTGAATTCTGTCTTGTGCCACTGCCTTCTTCCACCCATTTGAGTGTTTGGATATTCTGTAGATTGTATACAAGCATTACTGCACCACAGAGGATCCCTCAAAGTAGGATACCCAACACAGGAACTGACACAGGGTAAAAGAAAGAAATGTATTTTATTATGGTGTCATAGTTTGCAAAGCAGGTAATAGAATTCTTAACTAAAAAATTGAAAGAAAGCATGTCACAATGGTTGTGTATACCACTTTTGTCAAACAAATGTTAAATGATTGTAAAGCATTTACAGTGCATTTTATTGCAAAGATAGTCAGCATGTCATCATAAACGCAAACTGTTCAATCGTTTCTGACCAAATTTATCATTAAAAAGTCTGTAAACAGTTCCACACACTGCTGAAAGAAATCAGCCCATAGCCTTGAAGCAGTCCTGTAGAAGTAACATTGTGCCTTGGTTCAAATCATTATGTGCTTGACTGCAAATGCCATTGATGAAAAGTTTATTATTTACTTATTTGTTGACTGTGAACTTTGGACAGAGGATTTGCAGAATATCAGACTGTACAAAATAGCACAAAAGAAAAAAAAAATTGTTCGGCATAGTCTGAAGGGAAATATGCAGCTTGTATTACAGAATGCATAGATACATGATGAGAAGGTGTATGAATACCGATGTAGGTGAACAATTCACTGAAATGGCATGCATCCAAAGCACAGTAAAGGCACAATAAAACTCGGCAACTTGTAAACAGGATGAATGAATGACAACAGTTGTGCAAAGTGCTGTGCAGGAAAATGGGAGATATACTACAGAGAGATGTTAAATCCAGGCATTCAGGTTTATCTAGCAACAGGGATGTCACTTTAGTTGATGATTCATTTCATTAAATTATTCACATTTCATTATTCTGTATTATAGAGCTAAATTGTTGCTTAGCTATCTGTTGTCTTACTGTTCTGCAAATATACAGAGATCAGTATATATTTTTCTGGTTTTATAATTTGCACTGTGATTCCTCACATCTCTGTTGAAACTGTCTTCCCCACCACCCCCACCCCTCATTTTCTGCCTTGTCTTCAGCTGATATAACCGGTTTTTATAGCTTGTGTGTTGCTTAACTCCAGGTTCCCTTAATTTTGACCTGTTAATAACAGCCTGCATTTAAATTGGAACCTGTACACTGAGAGAGAGCCTTACAAGACTATCTGCAAATATATAGAGCTGAGTATATTTTTCTGTATTATTCTGTATTATAGAGCTAAATTGTTGCTTAAATGTCTGTTGTCTTACTGTTCTGCAAATATACAGAGATCAGTATAAATTTTTCTGGTTTTATAATTTGCACTGTGATTCCTCACATCTCTGTTGAAACTGTCTTCCCCACCCCACCTCCCTGTTCTTGGTTGTAGTTTAAATTTGGTGGCTTTTGCAGTGCCCGCCCCACTGTAGATTTGATGTAGGACACTCCCCCAGTCCCATCTCTTTAACGCATTCTACCTAATAAACCCTTTCTGCACTTGCTTTTAGCCCTTTTTAATTTAATTACATTTTTTCAAACTGTGTGTGGACTAATATTGCTACATACTCAAGAGTGCCAGCTTGCACTGCATTTGAATTGTTTTTACTACTGTTTTTGCTACTTTTCTGAAAAAAAAATTGTAAGCCTATTTCCTACCTTTCCTGTAATTAGTGCTGCAGATACAGATTTGCTGTATCCAGGACTGTTTGTAAGATTCTGAGCCCCCAAAGCCTTCTTTCTGTGTTGGATGGAAGCCTTGTAGCTTATCAGTGGGAGTGGTAAGCATTAGGTAACCTGTCTACCACATAAGGAGTGGTTCTGGCCCAGAATTTGTAGTTATTGGTCATTTGGGCGATCTTCCATCTCCCTCAACTTTCTGATTTGAAGACCTCCATTTGCACTTGTTTCTGTCCTGTAACTCCTGGGCCCATCTCATTTGCTCACTCACAAAAAAAAAAAAAAAAAAATGTATCTGCTTTTACTGTATTTGTGTTTCTTCCTACTTTATTTTGCTTTTGCGTCATCTTAATAGTACTCAGTTGTATTTATTACTGCTTGGTGTAACTCATTCTAAGCCTTTTAGTTTAAGCACTTGGGCTTCAAACCAGTTGTTTTACATTAAGAAGGTTTGTGGTCTGCACTGTAGTGGCAGAACAGGTAGCTTACATCCTTCTAAGTTGGGAAGTGCTGATTGAGGGCTCAGTGTCTGTTATTCTAAAAGTGTATTAATTCTGGTTTAAGCACGTGGGCTTCAAGCCAGTTATTTTACATTAAGAGGGTTCGTGGTCTGCACTCTTGTGGGAGGAGAGGCTGGACTCTGCCCTTCTGAGCTGGGAATTTCTGGTTAAAGGCTTATAGTGCATGCATATTTGAACTGCTTCTTACTGAAATTGGTACACCTTGTTTGCTGTAGCATAGACTAGATCCAGGCCTGCTGACTCTAGCTTTGTTTGTATAACTTGAGCACTAATCCAGGGTTCTTTAAAGTATTCAATTGTATTTATTACTGCCTGGTAGTAACTTGATTAAAGTGTAGCTATCATTCTAAGTCTTTTGGATTAAGCACTTGGGCTTCAGACCGGTTGTTTTGCATTAGGAAGGTTTGTGGCCTGCACTGTGGTGGCAGGACAGGTAGCTTACATCCTTCTAAGTTGGGAACTGCTGATTGAGGGCACAGTGTCTGTTATTCTAAAAGTGTATTAGTTCTGGTTTAAGCACTTGGGCTTCAGGCCAGTTATTTTACATTAAGAAGGTTTGTGGTCTGCACTCTTGTGGGAGGAGAGGCTGGACTCTGCCCTCCTGAGCTGGGAATTTCTGGTTAAAGGCTTATAGTGCCTGCATATTTGAACTGTTTCTTACTGAAATCGGTGCACCTTGTTTGCTGTAGCATAGACTAGATCCAGGCCTGCTGAATCTAGCTTTGTTTGTATGCTTGTTGTTTGTTTGCTTGTTATTGCCCTGAAACGCTAATTCCACCTAAAACACTGCTTTTCAGCGCTTCTGTGGATCCCTAGTGATATCTGCATTGCTTACTGTACTCATTTCCTTGTTTCACTTGAAAGAAAGTTACTGTTTGTCATTTTTGCATTTAAGTTACCTGTAACACATTGCATTTAAGTTACCTGGCACTTGCTCACTAAAGCAATTATATAAGTCAGCACTAAAAAATTAAAAGCACTGCACCCTCACAAACTCCCCTTGAGTACCTTGTTCCCCATTGGCCCTTTTTTTCAATTATAAAGGAATTCCCAATACTATTCTAGCATGTCCAAAGGTCAGTTGTCAATCTCCTCTCCGGTCCAGCTGGTGAATCTGGGAATCTTGAGGCAATGTTACAACTGCCTCATGTACACAGACAACCCTCTCCTCCTCCCAACAAATTCCAACACATGTGAGAGATGCAACCATATAGCCAAACTGGAGGCTAAGCTCTCTCAACTCAGTAGTGGCGTAACCAGTCAGGAGGAGAAGGAAACCACACTCACTACGATTCCAGTCTCACATAGACCTGCCAAGACAGCAAACCAAACACATAAACACACAAAAACATACTCTGAGGCTCTAAATAAAAATCTGCCTAAGCAGCAGAGACCTCCAAAGCAGACACCCAAGCAACCGCTACCCCAAAACAAAACACGTGCAACACATAGCTCACAAAGCCAGTGTGCCGAACAGTCATAGCCCTTAAGGCTAAACAACACACCTGATACACTTGTAATAGGTGACTCTATCGTCAGGCACACTGACGTCCCGCTCACCAAACTGAACAAGGAGAAGGTCACGGTGAGCTGCCTGTCGGGCGCTAGGATCCGCTACATAACACAAGCACTCGGGTCACTCCAAGGCAAGTACAAATATGACTCGGTCATTGTCCATGCTGATGTGAATGACCTGAGACGTACCTCCCTGGACTACATGAAAAGAGACATAGAGGAGCTCTCTGAGCATGTAGCCCAGGTTGGTATGACCCTGACCTTGAGTAGCATCTTACCCTCACCAAGAATGATGCCACAATATGAAGACAAGATGACCAATTTCAACAACTGGCTTAAGTATTGGTGTCATTCAAAGGGGATCCAATGCCTGTCAGCCTGGGATGAAATGCTCGACAAGCCACGATGCTTCGCTAGGGACGGCTTGCACCTGTCACCCCTGGGCTTTCGGATATTGGCAAAGGCTCTTGTTTCCCCCATAGTGCCTTTTTTAGGCAAGGCTCAAAAGACAAACCCACCTCCATAGGTATCACAAGGGATAAGAAACTAAGAATAATGCTACTCAACGCCAGAAGTCTAAACCTCAAGATGCATGCACTCGAAACTCACCGTAGCATGGAGAACATCGATATCTGTGCAGTAACAGAAACCTTGTTCAAGGCTCCCGACAGCACCCCAGCACTACCAGGTTATACCTCATACCATGCTTTCCGGCCCCAAAACTTGGACCGAACCACAAAAGGAGGGGGGGGTATCAATATTCGTCAAAGATACCCACACCTCCAGGTTGGTGGCACAGCACGAAGCATCAGAGACTATCCATGCGCAACTAACAGTGGGTAAAACTGCCTTCCAGTTTATAGCCTGCTACAGACCACCCTGCCAAACCCAGGAACCCCACTCGGCCTTCCTGAGAACACTGGAAAATATGAAGGTCTCTCCAAACACCATTATATTGGGCGACTTCAACTACCCAAACATAGACTGGGAGCATTACTCCAGCTCCAACACCCTAGCCCAAAGGTTCCTAGAATTTATAAACTCAAATGCTATGGAACAACTTGTTACCACTCCCACAAGAGGGGAAAACATACTGGACCTGATCATCCCCAACATGGGGACTCTATGCTCCAGACCAGAAGTGTATCCCTCACTGGTAAGATCAGACCATAAACTAATCTCACTAGATATTCACATCCCGACCCCACCCCCTGCCCAGAAAACCACAGTGAAAAACTTCTCTAAAGCAAATTTCACACACCTCAAAACCGAGGTAGAATCCTTCAAAGCCCCCGAGCCTGTGAAAAATACGGCCCAGACCGCAGAATCCTTTATAAACACATTCTATGAGCACCTTCAGGAATGCATGGCTCATGCAATCCTAAATAAAACCAAGACCCAATTCTCCAAAGGCAGACGTCCTGTCTGGTGGACCCCAGCCATAAACAAACTATGCAATAGAAGGGGGAAGCTACTACATGATAGAGCAAAATCCCAAAAAGGGAAGGCATCTCTGATCAGTATTAGCAAAAAACTATGGGCACTCATAAAATCGTCTAAGGCCAGCTTCGAGAGAAAAATTGCACAGGACACTAAGGATAATCACAAGGCTTTCTTTAGTTATGTTAGGAACCTGGGTGGGAATTCCCAGATATGCTCAGAATTAGTCCAAAATGACAAAAAATACATTGAACCCACAGACATTGCCAACATCCTAGCTGACAGGTTCAGCGCAAACTTCTCCCCCCCCCACTCCCCACCAAAAGGGCAAATATCCATCCCAGCAGAGTGCTGCCCCCCTGACATCTCAGATGCTCAGGTAAGAGCCGCCCTCTCCAAAGCAAAAAACACAGCATCAATGGGACCAGACGGTGTCCCGGGCTGCGTACTACATGAACTCCAAGAAGAGCTAAACCCAAACATAAAACTACTGTTCAGTCTCAGCCTTACTACAGGATATGTACCCAAAGAGTGGCGTACAGCAACAGTGGTCCCTCTCCACAAAGGTGGTGCCTCAACGGATCCTGGAAACTATCGCCCCATAAGCCTGACTAGCTTGGTCTGCAAAGCTATGGAAAGGATCATCATGGACCTCATAAATAAAGATATTGGGGACCTACAGACACTGGATCCTACACAGTTCGGCTTTGTTAAGGGCAGATCCTGCCTCTTAAACCTGGTCGATTTCTTTGAAACAGTCACCAAGGCCATTGACGAGGGGATGGTGGTCCACACAGCCTACCTGGACCTCGCAAAAGCCTTCGATACAATACCCCACTCCGGCATTATAGATAAGCTCACCAGCTTAAATATAAACCCCTATGTCACTAGAAGGGTTGCAAACTGGCTCAAGGACAGAACCCACATGGTTAGACTTGCTGGAGCCATGTCAGACTCCAAACCAGTTACAAGTGGCGTCCCACAAGGCTCAGTCCTGGGACCTCTCTTGTTCAGTATATATTTCTCGGAGGTACAGGCCAACACGGAAGGACCAAGTATGCAGATGACTGCAAACTGGGTGCCATAATCGACTCTCCAGCTGACACAAGCATCCTCCAAAAGGGCCTCATAGAAACAGACAACTGGTGCCAGAGCCATGGCCTCAAGCTAAACGCCAAAAAGTGTATAGTCATCCCCTTTGGCAAAAACAAAGTGCCCACAAATTACCACATAGGTGGTAATCCATTAAGTATAGAAGAAGTAATTAGGGACCTGGGGACCCAAGTTGATAGCAATCTCTCAATTGACAACCACGTGGCCAAAGTGGTTAGAAAAACATTTTATATAGCCCACCTAATCATGAAGGGATTCACATCTAGATCAGGGGAGGTCATCGTGCCTCTTTACTCATCCCTCATCAGGCCCATAATTGAGTACAATGCCCCTTTTGGGATGTACCTTACCAGACACCTGCAGCAACTGGAAAGACCCCAAAAGTACCTCACCAAGAGGATCAAAGGGCTCAAACAGATGCCATATGCTGCCCGGTTAAAGAAACTCCAGCTTTACTCAGTGGCATACCGCCTGCAAAGACGCGATCTGTGCCTGACGTATAAAGCCATGTCCAACCTGGAATTAATGGACATGCTGCACCTCAGAAAATCCAAATCCCATCGAGCTACGCGCTCGAGAGACTTGAACCTCAGCACTGAAATAAATAGGACATGCTGGAGGGACAGATTCTTAACCCAGAGGCTCCCTTCACTCTGGAATAAAATCCCAGTCCAGGTTAGGCAGAGTCCCTTATTGACTCTCTTCAAGAGGAATCTTGATGAGTGGATGGGAGATCGTAGGTTTACCCCGGGTATCACTTCTGTGTCACTGTTAGACAGAGGCACAGTATACTAACCTCGAAAAAGGGCATAGCAAAATTAATTTAAAATGGGTGGCGAAAGCCAAACACACTCTGGCTAGGCTTATAAATGCCCTAGGGCAGATAGCCTAGTATGAACCTATGAACCTATTAACTTAGCTGGTAGCAGAGGCCAGGAAACCAGGCTAAAGGGTACACTGTGAGATCAAAGGAAGTGTCTTGTAAGTATCCAGATGGTCTCAAAGGAGCTACTGCAGCTGAGAAGGTTACTTACTCAAACTCAGTTTTCAGACCACAGCAGCCTGTTAGCATTTTTCAGATTTTGAGCACAAGACATTGAATGTTTGAAGTTCACCCCAAGCAGCTGGTCTGTGCACACCACTCTTCTGTACTCATAGAACAGAAGTGGACAGTTTTACTATTGCTGCTTCTCCTGAGATTGAATAGTTTATGCTAACAGTCACGTCCCTTGAAACATCGTTTTCTAGATTGCTTTAATCTGAGTACCACAGTAATGGTAAAGGCACTGTCATAATACAGAGATCAGTGTGTGTTACATATTATGGGAGGGACTCTGATATTAATAATTTAAAAACTGCAGATGCATATGCATTACGGGGAATAGTACCAATAGCATCTAATTCTCTCGCACATGTCATGTCACTTGATTTGCTGGGTGAAGGCTTCTGTAAACTGCCGAAGACTTTCCTTACTTGAGGTACCACTGTGTTGTATTTACCACATCATATTTCCGTGGCTGGTTGAAAGCAGGTCAGATTGCCTTTAACTATATTTTAGCACATGCTGTCCAGGCATTCACCATACTATAGAAACAACAAAGCAGGATCCACCAAACACGATTTATTGCAAGCTCTCTGACGTCTCAGCCTAAGCCTTCAAAGGAGTACAAATCATATAAAACACTACATACATATATACCAGAATAATTAATCAATTAAGGCAATTAAACAATTAGCTAATATAAAATAATTATAATCAATTTAACAACATTTTCCAGTTAAAATCCTCATTTAAACCATAAGGAAATAAAGTTTTAAATTTTAAAATATATACAGCTTCTTTATGTAGCAACAATTGTTTGATATTCAGATTACTATATTTATATTCATGTATCTGTTCTAAAACCGTTGCTTGTAATTCCTTACTATCACCATTATGAAATTTAAAAAAATGCATAGCAACAGGACTTTCTTCTTTTTTGTTAATGATGTCCCTAATATGTTCCAAAAGCTTTACTTTAAAGGCTCTCTTGGTTTCTCCTATGTAAAACTTCCCACAGGGACAACAAAGTGCATAAATAACTCGTTCAGAGTTACAATGAAAAATATTGTTACTCTTAAAAGGAATATGATTAATATTTTCAAAATATGGAACTACAAATCGACATGCTTTGCATTTACCACATTGGTGAGTCCCCCTACTGGCCATATTATAAACTATAGTATCAGATGAAAAACTAAATCTACTTTTTACTAAAATGTCTTTTATACTTCTTCCCTTAAGATAAGAAAATTTTAAATCCATATTCAGCCAAATTTTCACATTACTCAAAGAACATAGATATTTCCAAAATTGAAGAATTATTTTAATAAACTCTGTAGTAAAACAGCCATAGGTAGTGACAAAATAAACTGTATCTTTTTCTTTTTGGGTCATATTAACATTTGATATATTGTCAAAATTGACCAATAAATTAGAATGACAAGTTCTTTTTTTATTATTCCCACAAAATCTACTATAACTATCTTGTAATATGGAATTATTGTAACCTCTCTTAGAAAATGACTCTAACAATAAATTTAATTCTTTATAAAACAATTCGTTGGTATTACACAGTCGAGAAATTCGAAGAATTTCACCATAAGGCAAAGATTTAAGACTTTCCTTACTTGAGGTACCACTGTGTTGTATTTACCACATCATATTTCCGTGGCTGGTTGAAAGCAGGTCAGATTGCCTTTAACTACATTTTAGCACATGCTGTCCAGGCATTCACCATACTATAGCAAGTTGCAGACCATGAAGTGTTAAGAGCTACTGTCAGAGAGTTCACACTGAATGCAGCTGATGAATCCATTGTGATACAGAGTGTTTGGGTTACCAGTAGCCAGGGCTGGCCATAGACATATGGACCTATTTGGCTTAGTAGGTCCCTGCACCCTTGGGGGCCCCACACTAGGCTATGACAGGGCCATTATCCTTATGTGGCTCATAGAGTTGCCTGATACACACTAAAGCTCCCTAGTAGTTAATAAGTCTCAATTAGTCGAGTCAACAACATTTCCCATCATACATTGCACCACTGTTGTTATTAACATTTTTAGTAGCAACTGCATGCCTCATGTGTGGCTCAGTTTTAACTTCTCACTGTCCCATAGTAGTCATTTGCAGCTGCTGAGTGCTCAATAAGGTTTTCAACCCAAAACTATTTCGACTAACAATCTAGATTTGTGTATCGCTCTAGTAAAGATAAGACCAGGCTTAATCTGAAGATTGATAGAGATGTACTGTGTTTTCATTTCCTTCTTTTGCTGACATGGGGTTTAAGATTAGTTGTTAATGAATATAATTTTAAGAATAAATATAGGATAGTCAGACTCCTACAGCATGAAAACAAACACTATTTATTTATTTTAGTGTCTTTTGTTTACTGGAAAAGTTCGACTGGGCACAGGTCATATTTTCAATGGAGACCTGGGGAGAAAAGCTCCACATAAAATGTATGTTTACAACAAACAACAATAAAAATTAAAATTTTTTAGCATTACTTGGCAAATAGCATGCAAATAGTAAAGACATTTTATCATATACTTTAGATGTTATATTATTTTATATAAGCAAAAGACATGTTAACACGTATTAGCTGGAGATACAAGAGAAATATCTGTAGTAGTGTCCCCACACAAATAAATCTCTCCTACAAATTCAACAATTTTAAACCACTGCTTAAACAACATCTTAACCAATCCTGGTCCTGCACATGCTCATCACAAGGTTAAGGCTTTGTGTTCACCTTATGATACTCTCCAAATACTGTCCTTAAACAGAATATTCTCAACCTCTCACTGAAATGACTAAACAATTTTAATAGGCTGCCTGTACAATCCACTAAGTTGCACATTGGCTCTCTATTTAGTAACTTCCACCTCTATAAAATTTTAGAATGTATAAAATAAATGTAACTGTTGTTTGTGTATAAATAAATTGAAATGTAACTACTCCATGTTTAACTGGAAATTAGTATAATGCAATGTAAGCAAATAATGACACTGCACATAGGTTCAGTATATATATGTGTGTGTATATATATATATATATATATATATATATATATATATATATATATATATGTAAGGTAGGATGTCTCTAGAGCAGGAGCAGAAAACAGAGGAGGAGAAAAGGTATAAATCTAAGGGTTTTATCCTATCCTTCTATCGTCAAATAAGGACCATCATTAATAAATTTACAGTACTTGCAGCAGCCACATTTCATCATTTTAGAATGATCCAAGTAATTAAACTTAAGCTTGTTCCTTTCAGATATATTTTTCAGATTGTCTCCTTTCTTGTATGTAATTTTCTATAATTGCTTCTGTTCAGTAGAAAAAACAATTGGGCCAGATTCAGTAACACCTACACTAAGTGTACACGATATATATTCAAGAATATTCTTATCACATTTTTTGTGCTTTCAAGTCACTCAGGAAGATTACACTAAGTGTCTACACGTTGTGGTAACCTTTCTCAGTCCCTGTCAATATTTAAAGCTGCAAGAATATCAGTAGAAAAACTAAAATTAGGAGGAAGAAAGTATGAGTTATGTCTGTGTTGTAGGTTCACTCAGAATGATGTACACTTAGTGTAGGCGGTATTGAATCCCGGGGCATGTCCCATGTACTGTAAAGAATATTCCTCATTTGGGATGTTTGGTAATTATACTCTAAAACCATTACACCCATCATGTCCTACTCACAGGCAGTTTTATTCACTTAAAAACAATTATTCAGTGTAGTGTTTATTTGCACTTAAGATGGGAGTAAATTTATTTACTGTACCCTTAACAACTTTATCTTGAACTGCCAGAACTAATGTTGATGGATAATTTCTTTCATAAAACATACTACTTCATTTCTCTATTTAATATTAAAAGTTGAAAAAGAAAATCACATTATTCGTGAAGCATGGCACCTACTGCAGCATCAGAACATAACACCCTTTAATGAAAAAGTACTTTTTATCTCCATTGATGTTATTAATTGTTCTTTGTCATCCCACACGAGACAGGGATGCACCATTTTCGGAACATCTTATGTAAGGACACATCTAAAACCAACACAGAAAAGTCTATTATTATAGATTTTTTAGAAATGATTTTGAAAAATAACTTTATATAATTCAATGGGGAGTACTACCATCAAGTTATGGGGGTGGCTATGGGAGCTAGGTGTGCACCCTCATATGCTAACCTAATACTAGCAGATTGGGAGCATAGTAGTGTTTTTAGTTCCCAGTGGTTTAGCAAAGTATTTAAATACTTTAGATTTCTTGATGACATACTGATTTTGTGGATCAAATATTTTTATCAGAGTTAAATGGTTCTACGAGTTTTTTAAAGTTACTTCTACTCACACGTTCTACCCATAATGCCTTGCAGCATTTAAAAAATTCCCCTAGCATTCAGCGCCATCTTCTCATCTCACCAACTGTTTCTGTAGCTCCTACCTGGTCCTGGTGGTGTACAGAAGCCTAATTTTATGTTTTTGTTGCTAAGTCTTTTGAGACTGCAGTTAATAAGTCCTTTTTCCTGGCTTGTGTGTTCTGGTCGATAAGCAGGAAATACTAGCTGTTATATAATTTTGCATACACAGTTAATAGAAGTTCACTTAGTGACTACAGTTTTTAGCTAAGGCTTTTCATTCAGCTACTGTATCTGCAATGTTATAATTGCTATCTAGACACTGCAGATAGTCGTGTGATTTGCGACTATAACTTATTTATTTATTTATTTTACATTTGTTAACCGGGCTAGTCTAACTGGATAAATGTCCATTTTCAGTAGAGGCCCAGGGAGATAAGCTCTGATGAAACAATGACAAAAATTACAAAGTAACAAAATCATAATAAAAATTGATGTAAACAAGGTACAATGATTTTACATTAGTTGGACTAATCTAAGAGGTTAGAGGTTGCTTACATATAGCAACAAGTACAGGTATAAGTTGTGTCATTCAAATGCAATTGTAATGCATAGTATATAGAGGAGAAGGCAGCTGATAATATATATAAATGATATATACGTAAATATGCAGGTATAAGTAGTATCATTCAGTTTTACTACATAGTATGTAGAGGAGAAGGCAGCTAATTATGAGCACTTTCTATGTTGTTGTTTGTCTTTTCTGCTTTTCCCGGTTAGGGGTCGCCACAGCGGAGCTGTGGTCCACTAATGACTGGCAGTCGATTTTTATGGTGCCGAGTTGCCAGCCCGACGCCCAACCTTCAGCGAAGGCACGCCCTATGTACCAATGATATTTACATTAGTAAGATACAAGAAGATGTAAGTAGTAGTATATAAAAGTAGAATGTTAGTTGTACTTAAGAAAAGGGGTCGATTACTGAGAAGAGGAGGGTGGACTGAACCTAGTAGCAGTTGATCAGTCAGGTTCAGTGCAGGAGCACAACCAGTGTGGTTTCAGGTAAGGTTTCAGTTTAGTTCTGAAAGGTGATAAAGAGGGTAGTGAGGAAAGTTCACTGGGGGAAGGTTCCAGGATTTTCCAGCAGTATTCGAGAAGAGAGAGTTTTCAGCCCTGTTGTTTGATTTACAAATATTGACAAGAAGTTTGTGTGATGAACGCAAGGTTTTCAAATTTTTGTAGGGGGTGATAAGGGTAGATAGTATAGGGGTATTTGTTGGATGGTGAAGCGTTTTATGGACAATGATCAGTTGGTGAAATTTAATCTGATTTTGTAGTTCCAGCCATCCTAGCTGTTTTAGATTAGAACAGTGGTGGGTTCTAAAGGGGTTACCTGTAGCAAATCTGGCTATGTTATTGTAGGCGGTTTCCATTTTATTAGGTTGTTTTTGGATAGATTTGTATAGATAGGTGAGGCATAGAGGAGAGTAATGATTAGATGGGTATGAGCAATAGTTATTCTAGCTGCTGGAGAGAGGAAGTGTTTTATCCTATAGAGAGAGCCTAGTTCTCTAACAGTTTTTATAGTGTTGTTAATATGGGTGTTGAGAGAGCCTAGTTCTCTATTAACAGTTTTTATAGTGTTGTTAATATGGGTGCTGAGAGAGCCTAGTTCTCTATTAACAGTTTTTATAGTGTTGTTAATATGGGTGTTGAGAGAGCCTAGTTTTCTATTAACAGTTTTTATAGTGTTGTTAATATGGGTGTTGAAGGTAAGGTTATTATCTGTGGTGATACCTAGTAGCTTGGTGGTAGTATCTGGGGATATGAGAGTACCATTAATGGATGTGATTGTGAAATCTGTCAGGGAGATTTATGAGTTGGGGTAAAAAGGAGGAGCTTAGTGTTTTTGGGGTTCAGAAGGAGACAGCGTTGTGTGAACCAAAGTTCAACTGTGTTAAACACCTTTTGGGTAAGGGAGTTAAGTTCAGATATATGTGTGGCTGAGCATATCAGTCTGGAATCATCTGCATATTGTATGCATGTTGATTGAGGGATTTCTAGGTGAGGGTCATTGATAAATATAGAAAACAGGAGAGGTCCTAGTATGGACCCTTGAGGGACACCAAGGTTAATGGGGAGGTTGGTTGATAAAGTGTTGTGCCAGAGCAGTACTAGTAGCAGTAGTAGTAGCAGTAGCAGTAGTAGTAGTAGCAGTAGCAGTAGTAGTAGCAGTAGCAGTAGTAGTAGTAGCAGTAGCAGTAGCAGCAGTAGTAGTAGCAGTAGCAGTAGTAGTAGTAGTAGCAGTAGCAGTAGCAGTAGTAGTAGTAGCAGTAGCAGTAGCAGCAGTAGTAGTAGTAGTAGCAGTAGTAGTAGCAGTAGTAGTAGCAGTAGTAGTAGCAGTAGTAGCAGTAGCAGTAGCAGTAGTAGTAGTAGTAGCAGTAGTAGTAGTAGTAGTAGCAGTAGCAGTAGTAGTAGTAGCAGTAGCAGTAGTAGTAGCAGTAGTAGTAGTAGAACTTAACAAGGTATTTCATTCAACTACTGTGTTTCAAATTCTAGAATCACTGCATTAGTGTTTCTGGCTGTGTTTTATGGTTACCCGTAATTGGCTGGCTTAAACTGTTCAAGTCCTTAATAGTAGAGCTAGCATGCATCTTATCTATATATTTGCGAGTGTTTGGTTATTATTTTTATGCATATTAGTTTGCATGTATTTATGCTCATTTTGTTATTTGGACACAGCTTATGTATGCTGGTAGCTGCTTAAGCACATATTCTACTCAGTTCAATTGCCTGCTACCAGGGTTGCTAGTACTGTTGCACAATCTGCCATGTTTAAAGTTTACTGTGTGAATGCCTACTTACCTGTATGTAATGTTGCACTTGCCACTGGAATTTAATCAGCTAGCATTTGATATGAATTGCACATTTTACTGAACTGCAATTGTGACTACTGTTTAGAATTCCAGATATAAACTACCTGGTTGATAACAAACTGCTGCTTCACTGATTATATGTTACTGTTTTACTATTCTACCTCCTGTCTTCCTTCTGTACTCCAACTATCCCATGTAAGCCTAAGCTTCCTTCCTCCAAAACTTTTTTCTATAATCCATACCTATAATTGGTATACTACTATATTCAGATACTCAGACATAATCTTTCTCCATTGTCCTCCTTCTGTTCCTCGCAGCATTCACTAGAGTTATCTATGTTAACTAATCTTCTTCTTCTTTCTTCCCTTTTCTTAGGTCATAAGTGTCTTTCCACTTGAGGAGGCTGCACTACGAGTTTCACAAAGCACAAATGCAGACTAATCCACCGTCCTAGTTAAAGAGCCCTTGGTCCTGCATATTTGCAAAGACTAATGTATGTTAGCATCCTCACATTTAACTGTATGTACCTTTGCCTAAGGCTACACACACACCACTGAGCCACACTACTCCTGCCCCTCTATTGTCTGCTGTTTCCCATCTAGCTGCTGTTCTCTACTACTGACTTCTTATTGCTTTTTTCTCCTCTACCATCGTCTTTCTTTCTCCCAACAGCTAATAGTCTCCCCTATTAGGCTTTCTCTCAGAGTATTTCAGGTACACACCAAACTTTGTTTTCAGCCCTGATCAGAGCTCCAGTGAGACTCTAGTAATAATTCTCTGTACTTACAATCTTACAGATTGTTTTTTTTGTTCTGCTTAGTATCGCCATCTCGTCTAGCCTCACTTCGTTCACCCTTTGCTTCAGTTCACTCCACTCCCCTACCCCCATTCCCACTTTCACATCAGTTACATTTATATCCTCCTTGCTCCTCCCCAATTGTCTCAAAAGCCAGTCACACACAACCCCCATCCTTTTTCTGTCAGTAGCCAATCACATACCATCCACACCACCATCAACAACCAAGCTTCATATAGCTACCTCACCTCTCCCACCTGCTAAGCTGTCGCATATCAGCATATCTGTTTTCACTACCTAACACGCCCTCACAGTCATACAATAGCTATTTGCTATTCCTTGTACACTACACACCACACCACACTCACATTTATCACTCACTGCAATCCCACAACCCCTAACAATGTACTTTTTCACATACTCAAAATTACCTTTTTAACTGCCACTTATCAACTTACTTCACACCATAATTTGCACATTATAATACTGTCCTCAACCACACTAGTCAGCACAACCCATACAGTCAACATTCATCAAGCTATTTTAATATCACAAAAACGAATGAAAGGCAAACCAGTAAAAATAAACCGCAGCAGGACATAAGATCCACAAAAGATGTTTATTGAGCACTTTCGTTTGGTATAATACAAAACTTCATCAGAATATCTGATTCAAAAGAACATAAAATTCCAGATGAGGTATCCCAATGTGATTGTTTTTCAGCATAATGGCGCAGAATACTCAGCCTAATTTTGTCATTAAATCCTTTCTGGACATTTTTTCAATCAAAATCGCGGCTTTGTTGTATTTAGAAGTGCAAGTCATGCTCCCAGGAGGTCAGGCCGCATTTTATGTTCTTTTGAATCAGATATTATGATGAAGTTTTGTATTATACCAAACGAAAGCGCTCAATAAACATCTTTTATGGATCTTCTGTCCTGCTGCGGTTTATTTTTACTATTTTAATATCACCATACCTCTACAAGATCCCCCTCACAGAACTTTTCTCAGTCAAATATTTACTCATCCAGCCTACATCTAACTTGTTTTGTAAATATTTGAAATTACTCACAAAACATGCCAGCCTACTCCCATGCACTTATTGTTCACTAATTCTAGCTGGTGACATCCATCCAAACCCTGGTCCACAGTCAAGCTCTCAACAATGTCCACCATATAAAAACTCAAACCTACAAAACTTCATGAATCACCCTCATAGTAGCTCTGACCTTCTACTCTTAAATAGTAACTTAAGGAGCATCTTAAACAACGCTGAGCAATTCCAAGCCACCCTCAACCTATATACCCCCGACTTAGTCATACTAACTGAAACCTGACTAAAACCACACATTAAAGACAGTGAACTACTACCAGTGGGTTGTGATATTCATAGATTAGAAAGACTCAACACTTGTTTTAACTCCCTCTTGCAAAATAGTGATTGGCCCCCACTAAAATACCCCCACTTAGATAATGCAACCCAATATTTTAATAACACATTACTAGAAATCCTAGACAAAGTAGCCCCCATCAGGAAAATCCATATAAAAAGTAAACCAACCCCATCACTTACTAAAAACAATACACTCCTTATAAAACAAAGAGACAGAGCGTGATCCCACTACCTAGTCAACAAAAAACAAACAACCCTCCAAAACTACAAACAATTAAGAAACTCAGTCAAAAAAGCAAATAAAGTCAGACAAAAAGAAAAAGCATACCGTTCAACTGCCCAACAGAAATATCAAAACAATCCCCCCAAATTTTAGTCCTCTATAAACCAACTTCTGAATCCCAAATGTTCCTCTACCCCACACCCCTACTGTCCTAACACCACGGAAAGCATAGTCAGCCAGTTCAGTTCTCACTTTACAAATTCCGTTCTGTCCCTATTAAATCATAACACTACCTGTCCACTTATTGTACCCACCACTTCTGCCAACAATCCTGAAGCATTTATCCTTAAACCAATGCCTACAAGTTACATTAACAAACTTCTCCATCAATTGAAACCTTCAACTCTAGCAGCTGACCTCCTTCCCAGTGATTATCTGAAGCTGGCAGATGATGTCATTACCTTACCCAGTCTCCCTATCAATAAATTGATATATCCCTGAGCAGTATGTCCCCAAACACTGGAAGATAGCCTTTGTAATTCCCCTACATAAAGGTGGCACATCAACATTGTTATCAAACTTCAGACCCATTGCAATACTCCCTCTCCTTGCCAAAAATCCTTGAGAAATGTATACACTCACAAATCCTTCCCTATCTCCTGAACAATAAACTTCCATCAGATACACAACATGGTTTCAGACCTAAGCATAGTACCACATCCGCCGTACTTAACTTCACAGACATAGTCAACCAATCAAGAAACAATTACCTCTCTGTCTCATCAGTTTTCCTAGATATGTCAAAAGCATTTGACACTGTCTCAAACCAAAAACTTTTATACCAACTAGCCGCCTTAAACTTCTTACAATACACCCTATCATGGTTCCATAGCTACTTGTCAAACAGACAGCAAACTGTGAAATGGCTAGATGATATATCCACACTCTTACCAGCCTCAGTAGGAGTACCACAAGGTTCCATACTTTGCCCTCTTCTCTTTACAATCTTTACAAACAATCTCAAGTCAACCACCACATCAGCTAACATTATACAATATGCAGATGATTCTACAGTCATCTGCTTAGCCTCCTCAATCCCTGAACTCTTTCAGAAAACACAAAAAGCATTTACTGATGATGAACACTACCCGTCCACTAATCAACCAATACTTAACCCAACAAGACCAAATTACTATTATTTACCAGTAATAAAATATCTAAACCCCCCATCCCTTTCATCATTTATTCCACTAATAACACCAAAATTGAGCCAGTAGACCATACCAAATTGCTAGGTGTGATCAATGACACATCACTCAGTTATGACCTGCACATATCCCAAACAAACAAAAAGGTCCACATAAAACTTGAGGCAGTTTATAGAGCCAAACCATTCCTCATCCAAACCACCAAAACAGCAATTTCCCGAAGACACTTGTTATCTACTCTGTTATATGCCTCCCCAATTTTTACATATTTAAAGAAAACAAATCTTAATAAGCTGGAAACCTGCTACAACAAAATAGCCAGGTTTGCCACCAACCTCCCAAACAGAACACATCATTGTTCTGCCCTCCACAGACAAGACTGGTTGGAACTCGCAAACCTGTTAATACATCAACCAACTCACAATTTGCCAGTCCATCATCTACCTACCTGATAAATGTCCAGCCCTTAGGAACCTAGTAAAACCCTACACTACAAGTAGAACCCTTCTGTCTTTGTTCTAGATGTCCTTAAAACTAACAAAAGCTACGGGGATGCCTTATTCTCAAAGCACATCTCCAAAATTTGGAACTCAATTTCCCGGTCCATTCTTTGCACAGCCAAAACCTCTAAATTCAAAACCCTTCTCAAGTCCCACTTTACCAAAAACTGGCTTTACTCTTGCTCAACACCTGGCTGACCCCCAGTATATTTTTTTTGTCTAGCATTCCTCACCCTATATTGTTCATCTCGTATGATGTCTTTTATTCTTCATTTCACTGCCTTCCTGCATCCTTACTCCACCATAGTACTGTACATTCTTGGTATACTGTTTGTTAACTAGTTGGTGAGGCAACCTCCTCAGCTATATGCACTAGCATTGCTTATGCCATTTTTTTGTATTTCTCTGTTCCTCATTGCTAACATTTTCTTTACTGTTTTACTGTGCAATCTTGCCTTTTAATTCTATGTTTTCACTATTTTTATATGAAACCTGTAGAAAGTGTATCACTGTTTAACATGTAACCTGTTTTTTTTAAAAATACTGTTTGTTTACATTGCTTATTATATGTAACTTGGGGCTTTTCCCCTGGGCCTCAGCTGAAATCAGGCCTTTTGGGCTCAGCCGGACACTCCTGGTAAACAAATATAAAATAAATAAATAAATACTAAAGTTCACCTGCACTGCCAGCAAGGATTCCACAAATAACCTTTATTTAAATATTTCAAAGGATTATGCTAACAAAAGATATGTCTGAAATATTTATAGGAAGGAGATATATTCCAACTCTTTGTTACACTACTATAGTAATCATCTATTTCATCAGAAGAAGAACATCATAAAAGGATAAATGGTCCACCTTTCTGGGCTTATTTCTGTGGATGAAATGTTTAATATTAAATAGAGAATTGAAGTAGTATATTTTATGGAAGAAATTATCCATCAACATTAGTTCTGGCAGTTCAAGATGAAGTTGTTAAGGGTAGAGAAAATAAATTGACTCCCATCTTAAGGTCAAAAAACACTACACTGAACAATTGTGTTAAAGTGAATAAAATTGCCTGTGAGGAAATATGATGGGTGCAGTGGTTTTAGAGTTTAATTACCAAACATCCCATATGAGGAATAAGCAAAAACGATTATTAGGCCCACACCAGAGAATTACATACAAGAAAGGGGACAGTCTGAAAAATATATTTGAAAGGAACAAACTTAGGTTTAATTACTTGGATCGTTCTAAAATGATGAAATTTGACTGCTGCAAGTACTGTAAATTTATTAATGATAACCCTTATGTGACGATAGAAGGATACGATAAAACCCTTAGATGTCCGGGAATTTGTTGTTGTAAAACTAAGATGTGTGTATACATAGTGACTTGTACTTCCTGCATGGCATTCTATATAGGTTCATAAGTAGGTACTAGGCTATCGGCCCAAGGGCCTAAGTAAGCCTAGCCAACAAGGTTCCCTGGCTAAAGTTAATTTCCTGTGCCTCTGTCGAGCAGAGCAACAGAAGTGATCCCTGGGGTGTATTTCCTATTTCCCATCCACTCAACAAGATTTTTCTTGAAGAGTGCTAATGAGGAACTTTGCTTGACATAGATGGGTAGCTTGTACCAGAGTATAAGAAGTCTCTGGGACAGGAATCTATCCCTCCAGCATGTCCTATTTATTGTGGTGACAAGGTTTAGGTCCCTAGAGCATGTAGCTCAGAGGGATTGGGATTTTTTTAGGTATAGCATGTCCAAAGCTCTGGGTTTAACATAGCTTTATGTTAGGCAGAGATCTCCTTGGAGTAGATGATATGCTACAGAGTAAAGCTGGAGTTTTTTGAGATGGTCAGTGTAGGGCATCTGTTTGAGGCCAGTAATCCTCTTTGTGAGGTACATCTGTGGCCTTTCCAGCTGCTGCAGATGTCTTGTGAGGTACATTCCAAAAGGGGCATTGTACTCTATAATGGGTCTAATGAGTGCTGAGTAGAGGGGAACAATGACCTCTTTTTTCCTGGATGAGAACCCTTTTGTGATGAGGTGTGCCACATAGAAGGATTTCCTGACTAATGTGGCGATGTGATTATCAAAGGAGAAACTACTGTCCCCCTGTGTCCCAAGGTCTCTTATCACACATTTGGCGTTAAGTAGACTGTCGTTTATGTGGTAGTTCATGGGTACAGAGTTTTTACCAAAGGGGATGACAGTGCACTTTCTGGCATTGAGCTTGAGGCCATGCTTGTGACACCAGGCATCTATCTCAGTGAGGCTCTTCTGTAGGATGTCCACATCATTTGGGGACTCAACTGTGGCTCCTAGTTTGCAGTCATCTGCGAACTTCATTAGCCAGAGGCCTTCTGTGTTAGCCTGTACTTCAGAGACATAGATAACAAATAGGAGAGGGCCCAGGACCGAACCCTGTGGTACTCCACTTGTCACTGGTTTGAAGTCAGATTTGGAGTCTGCAACTTTTCAGTGTGGGTTCTGTCAGTGAGCCAGTTGGCAACCCATCTTTTGACGTAGGGATTTATACCTAGTTTAGTGAGTTTAGCTATAATTCCAAAATGGAGAATGATGTCGAAAGCCTTGGCAAGGTCAAGATAGGCTGTGTGAACCATCTTACCCTTGTCTATGGCTTTGGTGACTGTTTCAAAGAAGTCGATCAGGTTCATAAGGCATGATCTGCCTTTCACAAACCCGAACTGGGTGGGGTCCAGAGTTTGGAGGTTACCAATGTCTTTGTTTATGAGTTCCATGATGATATGTTCCATGGCCTTGCAGACCAGGCTCGTCAGGCTAATAGGGCGATAGTTCCCAGGATCAGTGGTGGCTCCCCCTTTGTGGAATGGGATAACTGTTGCTGTGTGCCTTTCAGTGGGCACAAAGCCTGATGTGAGACTATGATTGAACATGGTGCTTAGGTGGGGAGCAGTTCGTTCTGAAGTTCATGTAAAACGCAGCCTGGGATGCTGGGGTCTATATCAGAACTTTAAAGTTTTAAAACTTCGAATGTTCTAATATCGATCTGTTTTGAGCGAACACTAAAAATAGCGAAGCTGCAGAACACCGAATTCTTTCCTAGGGAAAGAATTCAGTTGGCCGGTTCTGCGGCTTCGCTATTTTCAGCACTGTGGTGGAAATGTATGGGTCGGGATCAGGTAAGTGTGCGATTGTGTGGTTGTTAGGATTAGGGCGCTGGTTAACTGAGTTAGGGTTAGGGGCGGGTTAAGTGAGTTAGGGTTAGGGGCGGGTTAAGTGAGTTAGGGTTAGGGCACGGTTAGGTGAGTGTGCGATTGTGACGGACCTTAGGGTTAGGGTTTGGGTTAAGGTAAGTGGATAGATAGTAGTGTATGTATTGGTTAGTGTAGGGTTAGTTGTAGGATTATAAGTGTATGTGTGTGTATTGATGTTTTTTAGGTGTGCTTGTGTTGTGTGTATGTGTTTCGGAATAGCAAATTTTTTCCCAAGGAAAAAATTTGCTGTTCTGAATGTTTGATATTATGTGGTTTAGATATTTTAGGTTCGATGAAATAGTGTTAGCTATTTTCATCTTTCAATAACGTGATATGAACGGGGGATGTTGTCTGGTCCCATGGATGCTTTGTTTTTGGTTTTAAAGAGTGCAGCTTTTACCTGCATAGATGTGATTACAGGGACTCTGCATTCTTCCTGTATAAATATGGGCCCTTTAGGGGGTGAGATGAGGGTAAAGTTAGCACTGAACCTAGCTGCCAGGATGTTGGCAATATTAGTTGGTTCTGTAATTTTCATGCCTTTGTGCTGTAACTCAGAGCAGATCTAGGTGTTGCCATTGAGATTCTTGACATAGCTATAGAATGCTTTGTGGTTGCCCTTAGAATCAGTGGCAATTTTGTTTTCATAGCTAGCTTTGGAGGATCTTATAAGGGATCTCAGCTTCTTACTGAGGCTGACCAGGGAGTTTCTCCACTCATGGGATTTTACTCGCTTTTGCAACAATTTGTTTATGGCAGTGGACCACCAGATTGGCTTCCTTTTTTGGAGGATCGAGTCTTGGTTCTGTTTGGGATAGCACGATCCATGCACTTGTGTAAGTGCTTATAGAGTGCATTTGTGTAGGATTCAGCAGTCGTAACTGTATTGTCCATCTGTATGGGTGTCATGAAGTTCGCCACTTCTGTCTTAAGAAGCATGAAGTTGGCTTTGGAGAAATTTTTACCATGGTTTCCTTAATGGTGGGTGGGGGCGGGATGTGGATATCTAGGGTGATTACCTTATGGTCGGATCTGACCAACGAGGAGTTGACTTCAGGTGTAGAACACCAGTCACTTATGTTGGTAATGACTAGGTCTAGGATGTTGTTGCCCCTGGTGGGGGTGTGCATAAGTTGATCCAGGGCATTGGAATTTATGAATTCCAGAAAGCGTTGAGTGAAGGAGTTGGTACATAAGTAGTTTTCCCAGTTAATGGTGGGGTAGTTGAAATCGCCCATTATTAGGGTGTTTGGTTGAACCCTATTTTCCAGTATATCAAGAAATGAGGAGTGGGAATCCTGTGGCATGGTGGGGGATCTGTAGCAAGCTACAATTTGGATCGCAGTTTTGCCCAGAGTTAGTTGCACTTGGATAACCTCAGATGCATTATGTTGCGCAACTAGCCTGGAGGTGTGGATATCCTTAATGAATATGGACACACCTCCGCCTTTGGTGTTCTGGTCCAGGTTAGATGGACGAAAATTGTGGAATGAATTATAGCCTGGTAATGCAGGGGTGCTCTCAAGAGCCTTTGAACCAGGTCTCAGTCACTGCACAGATATCAGTGTTCTCCATTTTAAGGAGTGCCTCGAGTGAGTGCATTTTGAGATTGACTTCTAGCATTGAGTAGCATTACCCTCAGTTTTTGCTTGCCTGTTCCTGTTATGGTGGTGAATTTGTTATTTGAACCTTGCCTAAAAAAGGCACGATAGGGTGGCAAGACCGTTAGCCAGTATTTGGAATCGCAGAGGCGACAGGTGCAGGCCATCTGTGGCAAAGCATCGTGGTCTGTCAACCATGTCGTCCCAGGCAGACAGATACTGGATCCCCTTAGAAAGACACCAGAAGCTTAGCCAATTGTCGAAGTCAATCATTTTGACCGTGTACTGCGGTATCATTCTGGGTAATGACAGGATGCTACTCAGGGCTAGGGTCATACCTGCCTGGGCTACAAGATCGGAGAGCTCTTCCATGTCTCTTTTCATGTAGTCCAGGGAAGTACATGTCATGTCGTTCACACCAACATGGACATGTCATATTTGTACTTGTTGTGGAGTGCCCTGAGTGGGTTATGTGGAGGATCCTGGCACCTGACAGGCAGCTGACAGTAACCTTCTTCTTGTTTAGCCTGGTGAGTGGGACATCAGTGTGCCTGACTATAGTGTCACCTATGACTAGTGTGTTGGGTATGTTGTTTTGCCTTATGGGCTGTGGTTTATTGGCATACTGAGTCTGTGGGCTATGTGTCATTTGGGTTGTGTTGGGGGGTGGAGGTTGGTTGCTTTTCTGCTTTGGAGGTCTCTGTTGCTTGAGCAGATTATTATTGAAAGCCTCTGTGAATGTTTTTGTGTTTCAATGTGTGGACTTTGGTGGTGTAGGTTTAGTTGGACTACGTAATGAGTATGGTGTGGTGCAAGTGCTTACCTTCCCCTCTTGACTGTCAGGTTCAGTCTTGGTTGAAGAGAGATTTACCTCCAGTTTGGCTAGATAAGTGCATCTCTCACAGGTTGTGGTGTTGGGTGGTAGGAGGAGAGGGTTGTCTGTGTACATGAGGCAGTTGCTGCATTGCCCCAAGATGCCGAGATTCATTAGATAGACAGGAGAGAACACTGGGAGCTGCCCCTTGGACATGCCTGAATAAAAACTACTTTCCTGTAGACAAGTGAGAAAAGTGAGTATAAGAGCTGTTTTTCTCTAAGCATGTGAAGAAAGTAAGTACAAAAACTGTTTTCCTCTAGGTAAAGGGGAAGGCTGAGTGCTGTAGTAATTTGTAGCTTATTTAGTACTAACGACAAGTTCTGAAGAAGTGCTGACACGAATAAGCAAATTCAAGTACTAAAACTAATAATCTGTACCTGGAGCTTGTGGTAGATAGGCTACCTAGTGCTTACCATTCCCACTGATAAGCTAGAATGCTTCCCTCCAGCGCAGAAAGGCTTGGGGGGCTCAGAAGCTTACAAACAGTCCTGGATACAGCAAATCTGTATCTGGACTAGACTAGTTACAGCAAAGGTGGGAAACAAGCACAAACACAGGCTTTTAAACAAGAAAGTTTTAAGAGATGGAAAAACTGCCGAACCGCCAATAAACTACAATTTCTGGGCTAGAAACCACTCTTGTGGCAGATAGGCTACCTAGTGCTTACCACTCCCACTGATAAGCTAGAAGGCTTCCCTCCAACACAGAAAGGCTTGGGGGGCTCAGAAGATTACATACAGTCCTGGATACAGCAAATCTGTATCTGGACTAGACTAGTTACAGAAAAGGTGGGAAACAAGTGTAAACACAGGCTTTTAAACCAGAAAGTCGAAAGAGATGGAAAAACTGCCCAAATGGCCAATAAACTACAATTTCTGGCCCAGAAACTACTCTTATGGAAGATAGGCTACCTAGTGCTTACCACCCTTACTGATAAGCTAAAAGGCTTCCCTCCAACACAGAAAGGCTTTGGGAGCTCAGAAGCTTAGAAACAGTCCTTGTTGCAGCAAATCTGTATCTGGATTGGGGGCTCAGAAGCTTAGAAACAGTCTTTGTTACAATCTGTATCTGGACTATACTAGTTACAGGAAAGGCAGGAAACAAGCTTAGAATTTTTTTTCCTTTTTGGAAAGTGGGAAGGGAGAAAGGAGAAACAGAAGATAATTCAAAATTAAGGACCTAAGTAGCTTGCCCTTCATAAATGTTCTCTCTGTATTAGATAGAATGAGCTAGTGACACTAGACTGGAATAGAGCTGAGAGAGAGCTGAACAGTTGGGACTGGTAGGAGTGTCTGAAGTCAAAGTATGATCTCACTGTATTCGGTTGAGTGAGCAAATGAGATTATAGGTAAAACTACTAGGGTTCACTCGTAAAGAGCGAATTTATGAACATCAAGAAATTTAAACTAACCAACACACTTTACAAACACTCACTTAATTGCCCCTCTTTTAAAAGAGTTTTGTTTTTTCATTATAGATAGAGTTTACAATAGTGAGCTTTTATTGGAACAAAAATAGTTAAGGTGGCAAATACTTCTTAATGCCGCAGTTAAACCAGGATTGAACGAGACACTGTCCTTAAACAGTGTTTTAAAAAATGGGGTTGTGATTCTACATTGAGCAGAATTTTTTTTTTCTGGTAAGACAGTTGTAATTTTAGATACATTATTTTAGTTATATTAAATAATGTAAGTAGGACGTGTTTTACTTAACTGAATTTTGAACTCACATTTTAATCAAAAATTATTTTGATTTGTGGTTGGTGGTTGTGGTGTATATAATGTTGTATAGATCAAATTTTATGTTATCTCTGACGAAGTCTTGTTATCAAAGATGAAAGTGCTAAGATCTTTTTTTAATCTTTTAAAAAGTGTTTCTTGTAGACACTACAGTTTGTTTATTTGGTACCAGTTGAAGATTTGATATAATGTTTTCATCCTGGTGGCTGTAGTCTGCCAGAGGAGTTCGGTGCATTTTCTGCTGTGTTTCTTTAAGAAATTTTGCAACTGTTACAAGGTTATCAGTTGTCTCGGAAGGTATGAGAATTAGCTGGACAAGGAACTCCAGTCAGTGGCAGCAAGTGTAAGAGATGATTAGAAGTCCATGAAGGAAGAAAAGGGGTAATATGAGATGAGGATTGATAATGAATATTAGATGTGTTTCTTGCTCTTTTTGGACCTCCATTCTTCTCACAGTCATTAGGCACAGCCCCGGTGATTAATTTGTTCAGTACCTCCTGGCATCAGAGCTCACTGGGAATAGGAAGTGAGAGCTGGGAACTGTGATGAGTCACTAAATTTTACCAGGATTCATGTTTAATAGGATCATAGGAGTTACAAGGCAAGTTGACAGTGAGATCTTTTCTGCTTTGTCAGTACTCAAAGCAAGACTTTTTCAAGTCATATGAGGGGTGAATTTTTAAGCACTTATCCAGTTGTCCAGCTCCTGTTTAAAGGCAGACAGTGTATCACACTGTTCAATTTGGAGAGGAAGTTTCTTCTAGAGAAGTGGTAGGGGCTGCATGACAAATCTTGACAAATCTATACTTCCATTTCAAAATGGCCCTGCATCTTATTAGCATACAGTGGCATAGCTAGGGCAAGGGAAGAGGGGCTAATGCCCCAGGTGAAATTTGTTTGGGGGGGCACAACCTGCCTATCCCTATATTTAATGCAGTATAGGTTCATAGGTTTATACTAGGCTATCTGCCGGTCAAGATTGTGCTCTGCCTCACATGGACGCTCTAGTGGTTTTGATGGATTTGGATTTTTGGCTTTTAAAAGCTGATGTTGCATTTATAGTCAAACCCAAGCACTGCAGCTCTCTGTGTGTGGTCTAAACTGTAGCAACTGCTTACTACAGTTTAAAAGAAAAAAAAATCTATTTTTTAACTAAAACCTGAGTGCTGTAGCACTCTGTGCAGGCCTGGTGTAAACTGCAGTAAGCCCTTGCTACATTTGTAGCAGGCAGTTTGCTACAGCTTAAAAAGGATTGTGTTTTTTGTTTTTAAACTAAAGCATAAGAGCTGTAGCAGGCAGGAACACAGAAGGGGGTGGGGGATCTGGCCACCTGGTTGGTGTACCTGTAGAAGAAACATCTGTTTTTTTTTTTTTGGTTGCATACAACCACTGGGGGGTGGGGGCATCAATCTAAATGTAACATTACAGTGAATGAAGCGTTTGTTTTTTAATACAGCATGTACAACTGATGTGTATTTGTTGTATTTGTACATTTTTTCTTGTACGTCGTACTCTTGTGCATCAGAAGTTGTTCAGTGGTAAGGTGTTGTATGATTTGAGACCTTATTGTGAGTGTATTCTCAACAAGATATTTTATCTCTTGGTGTAACTGTGACCAATTGTGTGTGTAGACATACACACCCTTGCACTTTATGAAGTTTGTCTTCAGGATACCATATCAGCTTAATTCAGTATTTCTCATGCATTTAACCTGTGACTTTCTTTAAAACCTACACAGTATCGTGGCTTAAGAAACGACTGCTGTACACTTGGGCTTTCTTACAGAGAACAGCAGCAGATTCACCATACATAACCTCCAAGTATCCTGCTTTCCTGTTATTTATCTTAATGTGATCATCTACATCCAGGCTATTCCCTCTGCGATTGTATTCATGGCTTCACTACTGTACTGCCTTTTAATTTGGAATAACCCCACAGTTCACATGGCCTTCCCTCATCTTATCCTACTCTTAAAAAGTATTACTGACTATTGTCCCATCTTCTGTCATCACTCTCTTCTTGACAGTTTTCTTAAGTTCTGTCTTCAGTTTTATTTTTCAGTTGTCATTTGTTATTTTATTGTTATTTCTTTGTGTTTCCAGTGTTTCTCACTTTGTATTGTATGTCTGACAAATATATTTTTTTATATCTATTCATATACCTTTTAGAATTATTTTGAGTTGCTACTTTTGTCATGTGTACCTAAAATAAATGTTTGAAAAAAAAAAAGTGCCATCCTAGTCTGTCCTTTATAAACCTGTGCATATACTCTGCTACAGGCTTGGCTGAGGAGAAGTAAGTGCATATATACAGATAACAGCTTTAGTCACCTCCTTTGGGAGGGGTTTGCCTAGCTGATCATATGGCTATGTCAAGTACAAAGCCTTGTGTCAGAAGAAAAATGTGAGGGTGCAAATGAAATGTGGGTGTTACCGAATTTCACAGCAGTGCATGCGACTACACATGGTGGTCACTTCTGTGTTGTGCTCTGGTGGTGTTGGAGATCAGGCGACGTGTTACCCACTGCAGGCAGTATGAGTGTTAAAGCTTTGCACAGTACAGTAAGTCATACCCATATGTTGAAACCTCTATGTTAAACAGTGGTTAGGCTGTTGGTGTGACAGGTATTTAGCCTGAAGGTACTTAGATGTGAACATCCACTGAAAATAGCTTCAAAGTGTAACAAACATGTTAAAGGTGAAATGGCAGTCTTCAGTACCTGTTTTCCTTCTGCTTCATTTACAAAATTAAACAGGATTTAGCACTGTTCATTGCCTATTTTCATTCATTTTTCATGAACTGTTTATCCCCCTACAGCATGCGCTTCTCCTTCATATACATGCAGTACTGCTAGCAGTCATCCACAGTTGGTATTATCTGTAGTAGCATCGATGCTAGTATGTCTGACTCGATGTAATCTGCTGATATTAGAAGGTTTTGTTTTCATCTTATTTTGCCACTGGCTTTCTTTGTGGGTTAAAGGGGCCCTGACGTACTAAACATAGTATGTTAACAAATTCAAATAAAGTTAAGTTAAATTAAGATAAATAAATAAATAAATAAAATCTCTTGGAAGTACTGGACCTTCTGTATGACCAACCTAGACAGTGTTTTTTTCTGTATTCCAGCTTTGAAAAGAGAATACATCTTAAAACAGTGATGGTAGAATGTAGTAATTGGTGTTGCATATTTTTGAGATGCATTTTGCTGCCTGTTACTGTGTATAGCATGTCGCACTAACTGTAATACGGTAGTTTTATTATAAACCACCTGAGAAGCAGCTTGCCATTTTCATTTGAGGGAAGAACTGCTGTGCTTTAGCATACAGAGGTCACCTAACTTGCTTATTCTTACTCAGTGAGTTAGTGTCAGTGATGGTATTCAAACCCGTTCTCTGTAGGGTAACCCACCATTCTTGTGCAATCCCAGTCTGTTGTTTGCCCAACACAACACATGGAAACACATTTCTTAAGTGTGGCACATTGCAAGGCGTATCACACATCTCACCTGTGAAATTTTTTGCTCCAAACATTGCGAATGTTAGCATATGGAATATATATATGAGATGCGCACACACACACACACACACACACACACACACACACACACGTGTTCCATAAATTGATCATAAGATGTTCTGAATATTTATCACATTCTACAGATAAAAAGCTGAGTGCTACTTAATTTATAAAAAGTCTTATGCAACAGTCTTTCTTACTTCTCAGAAATAAATTATTTAACTTGTAAACCAGTTCAAATTCCTGGCATTTTTTTTGTTTCTTTCTTTTGGGAAACTGTGTCATTTGCTGCAAAAACTGGCTTATTATTACTGCAAGCACACTTACTGAATTCCCAAAATATCTGCATATGTGTGCCAGCAGTTGCTGTTTTCCTGCATTGCTCTGGACACCTGCTTTAGCTGTCATTTGATAGAATGTGAAATAAATTATATGACATGTATTTGCAGAAAAAAGTGTCCATGAGGAATATAGTCACTTAAAAATTTACCATTCATAGAGTTTGGGATTTTGTCTTGTGGTATGTAGCATATCACACTTCAGGTGCATGCAGAATCCATATTGGCACAATTTCAGCCTTTGTACAGTATGTAATAATTTAGAAACATGTTCTTCTGTTGGTAAACTGGGTTATTATTCAGCATTTTTATCAGTGATTTATAAATGTGAACTTGTGCCCAGATTGACTTGCTCTACGTATGTGGTAGCAGTGAAATTCATGTCTTTAGTCTGTAACTTTTTTTTTAATATTGTAAGTCATTGTTTTCTAGCACACACATAATTAAAACAATTCCAAAGCAAAAAGTCTCACATGGTCTATACAAGAGTGGATTAGTAACAAAACATACATTCACATTATGTATAAATCTTGACCATGAATAGATTTGTTTGAATTTAATTAGATGTATCCACAACATTAAGATTTTGCATATATCTGCAATGTTTCCTCCATGTTGACTTCCAGTGTTTTCTTGAATTTGTAATTATGATTGAATATCTTTCTAAAGTTCTGTGTAGTGTTGAGAAAGTGCCTGGTTATGCATTTTAGTAAGATTGCAACAAAATATTGTAGTCTAATACTTCATTAATGTAGACAAAATTATTATATTTCTGTGTTTCACAGCATACCCCCAAAAATATGCCTAATATGATTTGTTGCTGTTTTTATTATATAGAATTTGAGTACTATGTCATTTCTAATCTAGAAATGTCAAAGATGTACAACAGATTTGCACACAAAGAAAGTGTATTTTATATTGGATTTCTGACAGTGGTATACATTGCATTTTCTATCTAGTATTTGAAACAAATTACAAGCTAGGTTGGTGTAGTATCAGTGTTATAAGCATTTGTATATTAAGAGTATAAGTGAACTTGCTCTATATGTATTTTATGTCAATAGTTCTTTACTACCAGAAATATGATGTTACTTCTTTTTGTTTTACCATTATACAAATTGTTACACTTCTGTCTGTGTTCATATACGCTATATGTGGAACTGTCAACAGTTCCTTATTGCAAAAATATTATATTACTTCTTCGTCTTACCACTGTATAATTGTTACACTTTTGTTTATGTTTATGTTTAAATGTCTTATATGTGGAGCTTCTCTCCCTAGGCCTCTGCTGAAAATGGGTATTTGCCCAGTCGGACTTTCCCGGTAAACAGATGTAAAATAATTAAAAAATTTCATTTAGAGAAGGGAATTAATTTAGAATATTCCTTCCACAGAAAGGCCCAATCTCATTTTAGATGTTGTCTTGAATAAAACTATTCTCCAAATTTATCATTGAAATATATACCTAAGGAAATACAAATGTAAATCTTGTACATTTCTGAAAATGTGATACAACTTTTGATAAGCTTCTTAAACGAGTGAACAGCTAGAAAGATCATGGTGTTCAGAATTCAGTAGTATGATCAACTTTAGAAGAGGTGTTCTAATAGTGTTCAATATTGGAAAGTAACTAAATGGGAAATTATTTTATAGCCTATTTGATGGGCAATAAAAGGAGTTGTGAATCCTACAAAGTCCAAGATGTTAAAGCTAGCTAACAAAGGAAAGTACTTCTATCCCTTTTCCACTTGCAAACAGACATGATGTAAGTTAGCATTTTCCCATATTTATGAAGAATGTCAGTATTTGAAGAGATCTAATAAAAGTTGTTTTTTTTTTGTAAAATGTGGAAGAAAACTAAAACTGTGGTTACATTTTGATGTGACAGAGATAAAACTTACATTACTGTGTTTTAGATACATAAACCAGATTTTAACACAAATTGATGTCGAAGTTAAAACCTTTAGATGAAACTGAATGATTTAATAAATATGTGTAGTTGAGCTACCACTTTAGTTAGACCCCACATGTGTTTAGATGTATTTATTTTTAAAAAATCCAATACTATGTGATTTGGATAACAGAAAATTTTAGTTACTGCAATGTGGATGTTTTTAAAGAAAAGTTTGGAATTTCTTTAAAGAAGAATTGAAATGGAAGAATAACTTTGGGAATATGTTTATTTTAATCACAGAAACTTTACTAAGGAAGATTTCAGAACTGTGTATATTTTCATATCAGTTTTTATTTCCTTCCATGTTTACGTAACTTCTTTAAAATTCACATTGTTTTGTAATTATCTGAAACCTAAATAAATAATGACTGTGTAACTTTAATGGAAGCAGTTTCTGTAGTAACTGAGAATTTGTATAGAGGGAAAGGGAAATAGTAATGCTTTATTGAATTTAATTTTGTTATTTGAGAATGCTGCAAATTTCTTTGTTTTTTTCCTTCTAAATCTAGGAATGTTCACATTTGGAAATGTAGCAGACTCTCAGCATTGAAAAACAGTTGCATCATCCATGAGTGAATTTACCTTGTGTTAATCTATTTACTTTACAAAATTGAAATAGACTCAACAAATATGTGACAGGAGGCCAGCCTTGTGTAGAGGAATACTGAGTAGTACCCAGGCCACCCAAGTTCACTTAGTGGATCTCACACCCAATAATCTAAAGCAGAGAATGAGGAACCAAGAAAGTGTACAAATGAAAATGTGTATGGAAGACTTAGTAATACTAAGGCTAGAGCAAGATGAGGCTCAATATTTAATTACTAAGACAAAATGAGATGATATGTAGTCAGTCAACAAGAAAGTTTCTAGGAACAGATGGTATTTCTGTGGAAATGTAGAAATTAAGGAAGAGAGAGTGATAAAGATCCAGAAATCTTAGTTTAACAATATTATAAAAGAAGGGAAGTACCAGCATCCTGAAAGAAAGTTGTGGTGGCTCTATTATCCAAAGAGGATAAAGACCTTTAAGAGCTGGCTTCATGTAGACCTGTTTTAATTTTATGATTATAAAGTTTTTGTGCTTGTATTATATTAGCTGAGAGAATGTAAAAGCTGTTTCCCAGATAGATATGAATCTTTCTGGTTTTGTGCAAAGGAGATAAATATTTCACAACATTGGTAGAGCAGTGATGACCCAGAAGGAGGCATAGTGTAACAAAATATACCATTATTGTTGATACAGAGAAAGCATCTAGTAGAGCTAGCTGGGATTTTATGAGTAGAGCAATGGAAGCATTTGTATTCCCTTATAGAATAACTAGGTAGATAAGGGGGATATATGAAGAGATGGAGGCAAGAATTAAGGCTGTAGGGTTCCTCTGTGGCAAGCTGTGTTGTAACACATGAACCAAGCAGAAATGTCATCTTTCCCCTCTGCTGTATGTGTTATATTTAGAGCTGCTAGTAAAATATATAACAGGTTCACAAATTTGATGGTACAACTAGTGTAGTCATCAAGAAAATATAGCTTTTTTACAAATTATATTATTTTGTAACTGATGCATCCAAAAAGTACCTTTCTGTGCTGTGAAACACTTAGAACATTTCATTTCTTTTTATGATATAACAAAATGAAGACAAAATAAAGCAGAAGCTGTAGCAGAAAACAATGTACATGTGTACAAATTGGTTCAGCAATATCCATGCTTATGTGAACATGTTTACATGGAATATTTAGGTGTATGGATTAAAAAGAATTATGTTCTGGAACATAGGATATGTGAGAAGTGACTATTTAGCATGTAATACAAAGTTAAGAAACTGTAAGCTATTGACTATGGACTTGGCTAGTAAGATAGAAGCAGTAGAAATGTTTTTAGTCCCTTTAATTGTATATACAGGTCAAGCATATTTTTATCAGTCAGTGGAGAAGTTTGGAAGACAATAAAGAATGAATGGAATGTATGTGGGAGGGGAAGAGAGCAAGAGTTAAAATAGCATAAGTTAATTCTTCCCATAGAACAAGGTATTTTGGGTTACCTGATTTGAAGAGTTAAAACTCATACACAGAACTCAAACAAAATTCTATAAATCAAAGTGGAAAAGGATGATTATGAGACTGTGCTGTTGAAGTGATAGGGAGAGATACTAGGATTTTGGATGCAAATCCTTAGGAGAATAGTAGCAACCATACAAAATATTATATTTATAAAGTAACTGAAAGTATCCTAAGAAGTAAGTCAGTTTGGAAATGAAGAAATGAGATTTTACCAGTACAGATATCTGCAAGGAGAGGGGAAGACAAGGAAGAAAGTTAATTGTAAGTAACATTTTTTTTTTCGTAATAGTATTACTTAAATAGTGCATACTTTTCTTTGCATGTTATAACGTTTTTTTCAGTTTTTTTTTAAGTGTAATGTGGATTCTAATGTAAATAGGTGCTCCTGTTTTTTTTTTTTCTTTTGCCCTTCTCTCTTTCTCATTCAATTTTAAGGAATGTAGGCATTGTAATGTAAAAAAAAATTGGTTAAAAGAGCATGACAAAGGAAAAATTAGTGCACTTTTTCTCATTCTTGCATAGGGGAATCACTGGGTTAAGATCATTAGCTTAATCTAGTAACAAGTTTTAAGATTAAGCGAGTAAATGAAAAAGGATATTGAATATTACAAGGCTTTTTTCTGGTAAACAGTTTTGTGACTAGTTCTCATGCCTCTAGCAAACAATCTAATAAAGAGAAATTACTTGGAGAAAATGTTTTCTGAAACCGTTCAAGTGTGTTCCCACCTGAGAGAGCTCTAAAGATGAGACAAAATCAGACAGCACTTAGTATAACCACAGGCTATACCATACATCTTAGCATGGACAACCTTTCTTTTTTGTTAGCTTGAGTCTGTGTGTGTGTGGCTGTCAGTTTGGAATATATGTTCCTATTAGGAGGTTAAAACTACACTGTTTGAAGATGTACATAGTTGTGTATGTTATTATTAAGTTAACAGGTTTTAGGCAGATATTGGGTGTGGCTGTGTATTTTTGTTTGAGGGTTTTCAGTAAAACAAAAAATTCTGTAAGATGTGACCTAGTCTCAAATGGAGATGATAAGAAACAACTGTATAAAAGATTACCGTGTCAAACAGTACATGCATGCAGCACAGCACCTCCAACTAGACATTTAACAAAAAAACTGTTTATATAAAATGCGGGAATAACAATTTCTCAAAAATAATGTCTTTTAAATGTGAATGGTCTCACAGATAAATACACTACAAAAAAGAAATAGTAGTGAACTATATTTAGAAATGTAGAGTGCAAATCTACAGTAGACACACTTGGAAAGAACTGAACAAGTAAATTTGATAAAGAAAGGTTTTCAGTATGGTTATTCAGCGGAATACCTGTGGCCAAGGAGGAGAGGAGTATTTAAATTAATTGCAAGATGAGCTCCAATAGTAATAGAAGAGGATAAAAAAGACAATAACGGTAACTTTGTAGTACCGAGAGGTAATTGTCAAGGGAGGAGAATTACACTGGTATGTATTTGTATTTCACCAAAAACTACTATAATGGAGCTTAAGAAAATTCTGGGAGAAATAATTGTTTTTCAGCTAGGAATATTACATGTAGGTGGGGAATGTTATTTGATTTGCGACAGTAAAGATGTGTCTCAGGGGTCCAGAAGGGAAAATATAGCAAAGGAGGGTAAATTTGTAAAGAAATTTATGAAAATATTTGGCATGGAAGATTTGAATTCGGTACTAGGAGTTCAGAGTGAATTTACATATTATTCCCCAAGATACAAAACCAGGGCTAGGCTAGACAGAATTTAAATTCCACAGTAACGTGCATTTAATTGAAGGTCTTGATATGCACCCAATAGCTATTTCAGATCACGTACCAATAATAACTAAAATAAAAACACAGGGTAATGAAATAAAAATGAGACACTGGTGCTTTCCCACTATCTGATGAAACGAGAGGAATTTAAGGAATGGGTAGTAGAAATTATTCAGGGGCTGTTAGAGTAGAGAGAAATTTCTTCTGAAAATATAGCTAGGGAGTGGGATAAAATTAAAGTGGAGTTTAAAAATAAGGTAGAAATAAAAAAGGAAGATACTGTTAAGCAGTAACAAGAATTATTTAGAGAGACTGACAAATGTAAAAATATTGCAGAATAGGGGAAATCTCACGGAATAAGAAGAGGAGCATCTGCAGAATGCGTGAGTTTAGAAAGATTGCTTTAAACAACTGTTTTTTTGGTAATAAATCTATAGCAGAAAGACTCTTTGCACAATGACTCAGCCTACAGAAAGTATAAAGGGCTGTCACCAAGCTTAGGGAGCGTGTAACAAGGAAGATAACAAGAGATTCTGTAGAATATTAGAAATATTTTGGAAATTTTATGAAAGTCTGTATAAAGTAGATAAGCATGGAACTCAAGTAGAGGTACAAATGGAAATGTTTATGGAAGAATTAAATATGCCAAGGTTAGCTGTAGAGGAGGCTCAATTACTAACAGTTAGGATAGGAGGAGATGAGATAAAAATTATGATATATAACCATTCTGCAGGAAAGTCCCCAGGAATAGATGGTATTCCTATTCTTGTGGAAGTTTGGAAGCTAGGAGGGAAAAAAAGATTTGGGAGGTTTTATTTAACAGTATTTTAAGAGGAGAAGAACCAACATTCTGGAAGAAAGTGGTGGTAGCTGTAATATCTAAAGAGGATAATGTTAGATTAGATACTGAACAAGACCAAAACAAAAGTAGAATCCAAAAACCGTGAAGCCAGATAATCCAAAGTAAACCTTTATTGTAACATCTCTCTCTCTCTTAGTGCCTTGCCTCACAAGCCTTCTCAAAGTATAACATCAACAGAAAAAAAGCACCTAATATCTTCTTCTTCTTTCGGCTTTTCCCGGTTAGGGGTCGCCACAGTGGATCATCTGTCCGCTCATGATTGGCAGTGGAGTTTTATGGTGTCCAGTTGCCAGCCCGGTGCCCAACCTTCCACAGAAGGGACACACATGCACACACTCACACCTAGGGCCAATTTGGAGTGTCCAATCCACCTACTGCACGTCTTTGGGATGTGGGAGGAAACCGGTGCACCCGGAGGAAACCGACGCAACCACAGGGAGGACATGCAGACTCTGCACAGAAGGCACCCCAGCCGAGAATCGAACCGGAGAACCTCTTGCTGTGAGGAGGCAACGCTAACCGCTGCACCACCGTGGCCGCCCAAAAAACAGCACCTAATATACTAACCTTAATTAAAACCCAATCACATAATTAAGTACTTAACTATTTAATTAGATAAAAAAAACTTCCAATTACATACTACATTAAGAGTCTTAGGAACCATCGTATCATATTTTAATATAAAAATTGAGTCTTTGTGTAACAGTCTATTTTTAATATCTAAATTATCAAATCTACAACACAAATTTGATCTAAAAAAGTAGCTTGTAGCCTTTCCCCATCCATATGGTACTGATTCTTAAAATGCATTGCAATAGGACTTTCTACTTTAGCTTTCTTATGTCCCTCAGATGTTCATGTAATTTTACTTTGAATGCCCTTTTCTTCTCCCCAATGTATAGTTTATTACATGGACATTTCAGGACATAAACTACTACCTGTGTATCACAACTGTAGTTGCCTTGTATATTATATATGTTTTTAAAAATCCATTAGATCCACTTCATACAGGCCCATTTAAATACTAAACCATGATTGTAAAGTGTTTATGTCTATAATGGCTAAAAGAATGGCAAAAGGGATGCCAGAATTGATAGATATTACATAACCTAATACCATAGGAGTTCCCCAAGGCTCCATACTAGGTCCCCTTCTCTTCTCCGTGTTTATAAACGAACTTCACTCAGTTATCCCACAAGCCACATGCATCCAATACGCAGACGGCTCCACCCTTATTTGTTCAAATGTCGCTCTCCCTGATTTACAAGTAATGACCCAACAATGCTTTGCTACAATTGAAAAATGGCTATCGGAGAGGAATCTCATCCTTAACCCTAAAAAAACTAAGTTATTACTATTCTTTCCCACCTCAGTTCCTCCACCAGTGCAATATTCCCCACTAGCTAATAATAGCACCTTCTTCGTTCAATCTAATAATGGCACCATAATTGAGCCTGTCACCAACACTAAACTACTAGGGGTCACTATTGACAACAAACTTGAATTTAACTTGCACATCAGTCAAACCATAAAGACTGTAAATAAGAAACTCGGATCCCTGTACAGAATTAAGAACTTCCTCACCCCCATTGCCAAACTAACTATTGCACGTACCCATCTCCTCTCCACACTACTGTATGCCTCTCCTGTATTCTCTTTCATCAATATAGGTGACATTAATAAACTCTCCATGACTTATAATCACATTGCCAGATTTATAACAGGTGCACCTTATAGAACACATCACTGCCTTAACCTAAAGAAACTGGACTGGTTAGAACTACCTAATATTCTCAAACTTAACCAACTCTCGGAAGCATATAAAATCCTTAAGGAACCTGACAAAACCCCCTCACTAAATAATCTACTGACCCCCTACTCCAACCTAAGTAGTCTTCGCTCCTCTAACAGATTACTGGTCCAAACCATCAAATCCAACAACATGGGAGGGGATGCTCTCTATGCCAATTCTATAGGCAAGGTTTAGAACTCCCTACCTAATAACCTAAGACTCTCTAACTCACTCTCTCAATTTAAAAAACATCTTACACAATTTCTTAAGGCACATTGGCTATGCCCATGCGCAAATCCAGATTAGTTCCCTGTCATCTATAGCACATCCTACACTGCTTGAACAAAATTGGGTTACTTCTCAAATTCCTATTCTAACTGACTATTAATCCTATCTTGCTGTTCTATAGCAAGCAGTTTCTTTATCATCCCTTAGAACTCTAGAAAAGTAATGAACTGGAATCTGTACATATTTACATTAATGACTCTTGAGATGCACTAGTATTTCAGAGTTGCATTTTAACTGTGCTACTGCTAACAACAGCTTAACCATGAATGTATATAATATGTTAACTAGTGTCTTTTTTCATCTATGTAAATAGTAAACTTATTTGTATTTTTTTCTCTGTGGAGCTTTTCTCCCCGGGCCTCCGCTGAAAATGGACATGTATCCAGTCGGACCATCCCGGTCAACAAATGTAAAATAAATAAATAATTAAATAGATAGATATGCATCAGTGTGGTTTTGTGGAGGGGAAGCAGGCATTTGACAACATTAACAGAACACTGATGATCCAGAGGGAGGCAAAATGTAAGAAAATACCATTGTTATTGGTGGGTCTTGATGCAGAGAAAGCATTTGACAGAGTGAGCTGAGACTTTATGAACAGGGCAATGGAAGCATTTGCATTTCCTGATAAAAATTATAAAGTTGATTAGGAGGATATATGAGGGATCAGAGGCGAAAATTAAAGAGGGTGGGGTACTCTCTGATAATCTCTGCTTGAGTAGAGGAACCAGGCAGGGGTGTCCTTTCTCCCCTTTGTTATTTGCATTGTATTTAGAACCATTGGCAAAGAAAATAAGGGACTCAGAAATTCAAGGATATAATTGGTACGATAGTCAAGAAAAGCTGGCTGTATATTTTATATCTGGCAAAACTAGAAATGGATATTACAGTGCTGTGGACCATACTGAGATAGTTTCAAACCTTAGTAATAACCACAAACGACCAGGTGTAGGAAGAATTAATGTAATAATATTGAGATAGTTTCAAACCTTTTTGGGATGCAGAATTAATTAAGCTAAAACAAAGGCAATAATGGTAAGGGATACAGGCAGTAGGCAGGAGGGGGCTGGACTTTATTGGAGAAAACTGGCGAAGGAACCAAGGTATTGGGAGCAAATAACTAGAGAGGGAAAGGTAATAGAATGGGAAGAGGCCAATAACTTATTTGGACTGCAGGTTAGAGATTGTCTTCCCTGTCAAGGATTGATATCTGAATATGGGCAAAGAGAAAGTAATAGAGGGGTCCTAAACAAAAGACCAGCACTGGTAGAGTTTTTAGTAGAATCTAGAACAGAAGTTGCTGTTAAGAAAGGAATAATTGATAGAGCATATAAAATATTGCATGACAACTGTAAGAATCAATCAGAGAAACTTCAAAAAGATTGGGAAGAGAGATTGGATAAACAATTTACAAAGAAAGAATGGGGGGATATATGTATGTCTCCCAAATGTGCAACAAAGTCTAGAAGATTTAGGATCTTTGATTGGAAGTATTTACATAGGTATTTTATACCCCAACTAGATTCCAAAGAATTTTTCCTCAAGTAGACAGCAAATGTTGGAGATGTGATGGGGAGGGATGAAGTAACCGGAAAGATATTTTCTGGGAGTGTAATGAGCTGGCAGACTTTAAAGATTTCCTACAGTCTGTTCTGTTGAAGATGCTGGGTGAGCAAATTAGTGTAACTGAGGAATTGATTTTCTTGAGCTATGATACAGAATCAGAATTGCCTAGACACAGTAAGGCCTTGCTGAGTCTAATTATGATGGCTGCCAAAAAAAAAATATTTTCTAGAAAATGGAAATCAGAGTTTAAACAGCTTTACCTACAAGTAGCGAAGATAGTAACAGAGATAAAACAACTGGAATTGTGATCTTTAGAAAAGGATTAGAGCAAATTACGTAGAAAAAAATGAGTAGTGTGGGATTAATACATGCAGAGGAGGAATAAGGTTTAAAAGAATGCAGGATTTGAATGAGCTATGTAATAGTTGACTGACAATGACCGGATATATTATTAGTGCTGTATAATGTTTGCAGCTACAGTTTTGTTGGCATGGTTTGCAATGTACAATGTTTGTAACTGAGATTATCTCAGCACATTTTATTTTCATCTATATAAATGTAAGACTGCCTATGTCACACATGATAATTTAACAAAGATGTTTCTTTTTTTAAAAAATACAGATATCTGCAAGTAGGGGTACAGAAAATAGGCGAAAGAAGGTTGGAATTCACTGGAGGAAATTATAAAAGAAACCAAGGTATTGGGAGCAAATTACTCAGGAGGAAAAACGTAACTCAACGCGATAAGGCTAAGAAGGAGTTTGAACTGCAGATTAGAGATTGCCCTCCCTATCAAGGATGGATAACAGATTATAGGCAAAGAGAAAAGGGCAGGAGAGTGTTAAGTGAAATACCAGGTATGGTATAGTTTAGTTGAGTCTAGAACAGAAGATGGTGTTAGATAAAGGATAATTAATTGGGCATATGAAATATTGCATGATAACTATAAGAAGCATTCAACACAGGTTAGGGATGAGAAGAGAAAGGTAGTTTGTAAAGGAACAATAAGAAGAAATCAGCATTGCTCATAAGCATGCTACAAAGTCCATAAGGTGTAGGATTTTTCCCGAAGTATTTGCATAGGTATTTTTATACTCCAAGCAGACTTCAGAGGATTTTTCTTCAAGTAGTTAGCATTTTGATGGGAAAGAGGGGGGGGATTTGGAATATGTTTTTTTGGGAAAGTAATGAGTTGGCAGATTTTAAAAACTAAGACAACACACACACACACACACACACACACACACACACACACACACACACACACACATGCACATAAACAAACAAACACACAGATTGAAGTGGGCCTGGAAATCAGTCCAAAAATTAGTAATTTTAGTACAACATTTAAGAGTTTTTGTCCTCAAAGAATAAATAAACAAAATTATTTGACAAAATTGTCAGAGCAGTAAATAGAAGTTAAGGAAATTATTCCTTTGAGTTTAGATATAGGATCTGAATTGCCTAGGTATTGTAAAGACTTACTAATTTTAATTCTGCTGGCTGCCAGAAAAGCAATTACTAGAAAACAGAAATCAAAATTCATACCAATTTTAGGGTGGAGTGAGAGATGCATGCACAAGGCACATAACACAGATTTCCCTGTTGGTGGCCAGATATCAAGTGCTTCCTGAGGGTGGATGTAGGGGCAGTTTGACACAGTTCACGCATTGCATGCCTCATCCATGGGTGTTACCAGAGTGCATGGGGAGAGGAAAGAAATTAGGTAAAACACTTCCGACAGCTATACAACATGGACCTAAGGTGCCTTGATCTCCTCACTGGCTCCTACCCTTATCAGAGTAAGCCCAGGGGAGGTGAGGAAGGCATAGTAAAAGCAGCCAGTCTGTTGATAGTTAGCTGCAGGAGCAAAAAGGAAAGGAAAAAATGGAAACTGTGATTATAGTTTGTTTTCCTTCAGTGTATGTGAATCCACATTGCAACTTGGAGCATGATGATTTATTCAAGGTGTTTAAAAAATCCTCCAGTTATGGGTCTCTCATCATCTTGTTTGTCTTTATCAAACATTTTAAAATGAGATGTTGGGCTGTAGCATGTGGGTTGAACAGGATACCTGGAGAAATTTCCAGGGAACTTAGAAAATTCTTTGACTTAGAGACTTTGCCTCCCTCTAGTAGAATATCAAGTCATATCTGCAAACTTTGGCATTAAGTGGGCTGTATCATGACTGAGATTACAACATATAATCTTCAGCAGTTGAACATTTGTAAGGAATCCAGAGTTATCAAGGAGATGGAACTCAAGGCAGCCAACTGGGTAATAAATTCTGACAATGTAGTCAGGGCTCTTAGAACCTGGGACAGTTAATTCTCCCTTCCTTCAGCCACCATACAGCAACAGTAATCAGAAAGTACATCTGTTTAGAAGAACTGATATCTAAAGGCATTTCATCCAGGTCAAGAGAAGTAATCATCTGTCTGTATGCAGCCCTAATTAGGCCAGTTATTAAGTACAATGACCCCTTTCAGATGTACATTTCTAGACATATTAAGCAACTGCGAAGGCCCCAGAGATTCCTAGACAGGAAGACTGTTGTCCTAATGTCCCTGAGCTACCTGCAAAGGTTTGAGGTGCTGTCTTGGTTTCTTATAGCCTACTGTATGGTGGTGTATGCCTTACATTCTGTGCCGTTAGGTGTCCAATCCTCCTTGATCTCTTTTATCTTTGCAGGTCAAATAGCTACACTAATACCAGAATGAAGGACTTAAATCTCCTCCAGCATAGTAACTTATAAATGAAATGCACTTGAGAGGCAGATTTATTACCGGGCCTACCCCACCTGTGGAACAGACTTTCCCTTTAAGTTAAACAAAATGACACCCTTGCCTCCTTCATATTAAACTGGATTATAGGATGGGACTGGCCTACTTTGCCATATTGAGGGGAGGGTTCAGCTTGTGGGTAGCTAGTGGTAATAATGCTGTTAATATACAGTGAGTAAAACGTGCACTCCTATTGTCTAATCATAAACAGTTCACCTCTCTCAGCACTCATATATTACTTTACAGAGTGTAAGAACCGTTTTTCTTCTCTGACTCATTTGCCTTATATTTCCCATGATCCTACTAAGCAAGATAGTGTATCCACCCTTTTTAACATAGACATTGATATCTGACCTGATGGCAGCAGTTAGCAAAAATCTGAACAAACTAGTCACATCTTTCCTCTAATATTACATGTTTCAGTCATAGAGAGTGAATTGCAGAACTTGTCCAAAATCTGGAGCATCCGTGCTGACCATTTGTTTATCTCAGCAGTCTGACCTTATCTATAAACCTAGTTTTCTTAACAGAGAATGATGAGTGATATGACAGCAAATATCCATTCAGGATAAAATAATCATCATTCTGGCCAGCTTGTTTCATCCTCTTATCCAGCATCCTGCTTTAAAAAAAAAAAAAGAAAAATCAGACCTAGATGACTTAAATTGGTATAGACTGATGGAGGGGCTCCCCAAAGCTTGTGTAACTTCCCTTTTGCAGGTTGATATCATTGTATCTAAATACCTTACTACCCTGAATACACTGTGAAGATTTTGTCCCCCCGATAATCTTTAGGAATTTAAAAATCATAAGGGGCTAGAACCAAACATCTGCATGGAAGTTGGTATGTGGGGAAGTCAGCTGGAAACCAAATTTGACAGTACATTAGTCAGTCAAGTTAAAAAGTTCCATTGCCACAATATCTTTATCACGATTATAGGTCACTCTCAATCCCACTGAGTCTCGTTTATTAAGAACAGAGATGTAATGCTGCAGAAAGCATCCAGGCTTTCTAACAAATCTCCTCCAAGAAGCTGATGTACTATCCACCGGCATTAAACTTGACAGTGTAAGCTTGTGGAACTACATATCTGTAGATCCTGAGGACAACAGCATTTAAATTATGTTTTCTCTCAAGGGACGAGTCTCCCTGTAACCCCCATATACCTTTTTATAAAACCGAAGAGAAAAAAGAAGCACTTTGTAAGGCTGTTGAAACTGCTTACATGTTCTGTGATCTCATAGGTTCGTAGGTTGGTACTAGGCTATCATCCCTAGGGCCTATACAAGCCTAGCCATAACAATTCTCTGGATATTTCTTCCCACAATAGTTACTTCCCTGGACCCTGGTCTAGCAGGGTGACTGACATGATCCCCGGGGTGAATTTCCTATCTCCCATCCAATCGTCAAGGTTCCTTTTGAAGAGGGCTAAGGAGGTGCTCTGCTTGACATGTATGGGCAGTCTTTTCCAGAGTATGGGGTGACTGTGGATTAGGAACCTGTCCTTCCAGCATGTTTTGTTCATTGTGATGACAAGGTTTAGATCATGGTGCAGAAGCACATCTAACACCATTCTAGTACTGTGATCTCATGGTGCAGAAAACACATATAACACCATTGTAGTACAGTGATCTCATGGTGCAGAAACCACATCTAACACCATTTTAGTACTGTGATCTCATGGTGCAGAAAAAACATCTAACACTATTCTAGTACTGTGATCTCATGGTGCAAAAAAACACATCTAATACCATTCTAATACTGTGATCTCATGGTGCAGAAACCACATCTAACACCATTCTAGTACTGTGATCTCATGGTGCAGAAACCACATCTAACACCATTCTAGTACTATGATCTCATGGTGCAGAAACCACAGCTAACACCATTCTAGTACTGTGATCTCATGGTGCAGAAACCACATCTAAAACCATTCTAGTACTGTGATCTCATGGTGCAAAAAAAATCTAACACCATTCTAATACTGTGATCTCATGAAGCAGAAACCGCATCTAATACAATTCTAGTACTGTGATCTCATGGTGTAGAAGCCACATCTAAAACCATTCTAGCATTGTGATCTCATGGTGCAGAAGCCACATCTAACACCATTCTAGTGCTGCGATCTCATGGTGCAGAAAAAACATCTAACACCATTCTAGTACTGTGATCTCATGGTGCAGAAACCACATCTAATACCATTCTAGTACTGTGATCTCATGGTGCAGAAGCCACATCTAAAACCATTCTAGTACTGTGATCTCATGGTGCAGAAACCACATCTAATACCATTTTACTACTGTGATCTCATGGTGCAGAAGCCAAATCTAACACCATTGTAGTACTGTGATCTCATGGTGCAGAAGCCACATCTAACACCATTCTAGTACTGTGATCTCATGGTGCAGAAACCACATCTAACACCATTCTAGTACTGTGATCTCATGGTGCAGAAATAGTACTGTGATCTCATGGTGCAGAAGCCACATCTAACACCATTCTAGTACTGTGATCTCATGATGCAGAAGCCACATCTAACACCATTCTAGTACTGTGATCTCATGGTGCAGAAACCACATCTAACACCATTCTAGTACTGTGATCTCATGGTGCAGAAACCACATCTAATACCATTCTAGTACTGTGATCTCATGGTGCAGAAGCCACATCTAGCACCATTCTAGTACTGTGATCTCATGGTGCAGAAACCACATCTAACACCATTCTAGTACTGTGATCTCATGGTGCAGAAGGCACATCTAACACCATTCTAGTACTGTGATCTCATGGTGCAGAAACCACATCTAACACCATTCTAGTACTGTGATCTCATGGTGCAGAAACCACATCTAACACCATTCTAGTACTGTGATCTCATGGCGCAGAAACCACATCTAACACCATTCTAGTACTGTGATCTCATGGTGCAGAAGCCACATCTAACACCATTCTAGTACTGTGATCTCATGTTGCAGAAGCCACATCTAACACCATTCTAGTCCTGTGATCTCATGGTGCAGAAACCCATTTTAGTGCTGTGATCTCATGGTGCAGAAGCCACATCTAACACCATTCTAGTACTGTGATCTCATGATGCAGAAGCCACATCTAACACCATTCTAGTACTGTGATCTCATGGTTGCAGAAACCACATCTAACATCATTCTAGTACTGTGATCTCATGGTGCAGAAACCACATCTAATACCATTCTAGTACTGTGATCTCATGGTGCAGAAGCCACATCTAACACCATTCTAGTACTGTGATCTCATGGTGCAGAAACCACATCTAACACCATTCTAGTACTGTGATCTCATGGTGCAGAAGCCACATCTAACACCATTCTAGTACTGTGATCTCATGTTGCAGAAGCCACATCTAACACCATTCTAGTCATGTGATCTCATGGTGCAGAAATAGTACTGTGATCTCATGGTGCAGAAGCCACATCTAACACCATTCTAGTACTGTGATCTCATGGTGCAGAAACCACATCTAACACCATTCTAGTACTGTGATCTCATGGTGCAGAAGGCACATCTAACACCATTCTAGTACTGTGATCTCATGGTGCAGAAACCACATCTAACACCATTCTAGTACTGTGATCTCATGGTGCAGAAACCACATCTAACACCATTCTAGTACTGTGATCTCATGGCGCAGAAACCACATCAAACACCATTCTAGTACTGTGATCTCATGGTGCAGAAGCCACATCTAACACCATTGATCTCATGTTGCAGAAGCCACATCTAACACCATTCTAGTCCTGTGATCTCATGGTGCAGAAATAGTACTGTGATCTCATGGTGCAGAAGCCACATCTAACACCATTCTAGTACTGTGATCTCATGATGCAGAAGCCACATCTAACACCATTCTAGTACTGTGATCTCATGGTGCAGAAACCACATCTAACATCATTCTAGTACTGTGATCTCATGGTGCAGAAACCACATCTAATACCATTCTAGTACTGTGATCTCATGGTGCAGAAGCCACATCTAACACCATTCTAGTACTGTGATCTCATGGTGCAGAAACCACATCTAACACCATTCTAGTACTGTGATCTCATGGTGCAGAAGCCACATCTAACACCATTCTAGTACTGTGATCTCATGTTGCAGAAGCCACATCTAACACCATTCTAGTCATGTGATCTCATGGTGCAGAAATAGTACTGTGATCTCATGGTGCAGAAGCCACATCTAACACCATTCTAGTACTGTGATCTCATGATGCAGAAGCCACATCCAACACCATTCTAGTACTGTGATCTCATGGTGCAGAAACCACATCTAACACCATTCTAGTACTGTGATCTCATGGTGCAGAAACCACATCTAATACCATTCTAGTACTGTGATCTCATGGTGCAGAAGCCACATCTAACACCATTCTAGTACTGTGATCTCATGGTGCAGAAACCACATCTAACACCATTCTAGTACTGTGATCTCATGGTGCAGAAGGCACATCTAACACCATTCTAGTACTGTGATCTCATGGTGCAGAAACCACATCTAACACCATTCTAGTACTGTGATCTCATGGTGCAGAAACCACATCTAACACCATTCTAGTACTGTGATCTCATGGTGCAGAAACCACATCTAACACCATTCTAGTACTGTGATCTCATGGTGCAGAAGCCACATCTAACACCATTCTAGTACTGTGATCTCATGGTGCAGAAACCACATCTAACACCATTCTAGTACTGTGATCTCATGGTGCAGAAGGCACATCTAACACCATTCTAGTACTGTGATCTCATGGTGCAGAAACCACATCTAACACCATTCTAGTACTGTGATCTCATGGTGCAGAAACCACATCTAACACCATTCTAGTACTGTGATCTCATTGTGCAGAAACCACATCTAACACCATTCTAGTACTGTGATCTGATGGTGCAGAAGCCACATCTAACACCATTCTAGTACTGTGATCTCATGTTGCAGAAGCCACATCTAACACCATTCTAGTCCTGTGATCTCATGGTGCAGAAACCACATCTAACACCATTCTAGTACTGTGATCTCATGGTGCAGAAGCCACATCTAACACCATTCTAGTGCTGTTGCTAGAGACTTGCCAGTGGAGAAATTGCATGTGACAAGTGTTTTCATCCGGTGGTAGAGCCTGTCATAAATATTGAGAACTTGTAATCATCCCAGCATTTGAAGTCACCAAGTTCCAAATGGTTTGTGGATATCTAACACTGACTTGAAAAGATGATCTTCAAATTGCTGCAAAAAATATTAGCATTACCTAGTTGAGTATGACTAAAGGATTTGTCTGTGTGCTAAATCCTTTTCTATTAAATACTTCATTCATGTTAATGAATCCATTGTGTTGTAGTTATGAGTTCACTGAGGCATAAAATAACATTGCCACTGCTTCCACGATCCTTCCACAATTAGGTTTAGCCTACTAAACTACCAGTCAACATGGGGAATTTGCCACCTTAATGGTAGATCACAAACAGCATCCATTCAGATCTTTCTGTTCTATGACAGTTCTGATCTTGTATCCCTTCTGTTAATGAACTCTCGTACTAAGATTCATAACCCAGAGGCTTCCCATGCTTTGGAACAGGATCCCAGTTCGTATTAGGCAGTGCCCCTCACTGACTCTCTTCAAGAGAAATCTTGATGAGTGGATGGGAGATCGTAAGTTTACCCCAGGGGTCACATCTGTGTCACTGCTAGACAGGGGCACAGTAAACTAATTCTATTATATAAGGGGACCTTCATTGTGTCACTACTAGACAGAGGCACAGTATTCTAGATTTATTCTGTACATTTTTGTACCATTTCATGGGGTGGCAAAAGCCACATCATTATGGTTAGGCATACAAATGCCCCAGGGCAGATAGCCTAGTACTATACTATGAAACTATGAAACTATGAACCTGGCACTGTAGTCTGCAACCTTGTTCTTCCCAGTGGGTTTGAGTCCCTCATTGACATGGGCAAATGCATTCCTTGCGGTTACCATCATGGCTGTATCCTTCTCCCTTGGGTGTCTCCCATTTGAGAGCCATCACTTGTCACTGTTTGCCTACACTTCTCATTCTTCCCTATTTTATTCCAGAAAAAAGCCTCTCTTCCAGTTACTTTCCAATTTTCAAGTTGATAAAACCTCCTCTTAAGGAAGGGCGTCTGAAAGGATGCAAGGATTTTAATGCCGACAAAATATTGGATAAAAAAGGCCAGTGTTGAATATCTGATTCAGCTGATGAAATGTTTAAAGTGATTTTCTAGTTTTCAGAAACTTGCCTTTCACCCTGGCATATAGTGCATAAATTGCCAAATAAACACCTTTGTCAATTAGGCAATGCATTTGGCTGCTGGTTCTGTTAGAAAAATACTTTTAAAATACCTGTTTTCCGTACACTGATGTAACTGAGGAAAACAGAAAATCAGTCCTAAGTGCAGTAGCCAACAGTCTTGACCAGAAGTAAGTCATATCCAACAATGTTAAAAAAAACATTATTTTACAGCAGTTGGTTTATTCTTTAACTCAGGAGGAGGATTCTTTTGGTTGGTTTTCACTGAAGTAAAAGCAAACCTTAACTTTAGTGGCATCAGTTTTTTATTAAAAAAATGGTCTAAAATATACATATATGGACAGACAAGTGGAAAACTGCATTGTGGTACTTGACTCGTCAAATGCCACGATATAGAAAAACAACATAAAATCAGTTTGGACAGCAAGTGTGTTTCAACTAATTGGTTGATTTAGTTATAAAAGAGCCAACACATGGCTAAATAGCTCTTGTATACCCGACAGTCCCATGACTGGTAAAAGCAATGTCTAGGAGATGCTCATATGCATCACAGAGATGAGTATAAAAACATGAGTGAAATGTGTATCCATTATTTTCCTGCTTAAAATGACCTTGCATGGTCCATCTGCTGTGCAAAATCTAACTTCAGTGGGATCCTAACTCCTCATGTATGCACTGCAGTAGTGAAAAGCTAATTAAGTTGCCTATTGCAAGATCTGGGCAATTTCCAAAGACATACACACCTCCAGGCTGGTCAAACAGTATAACGCACAGGAAACAATCCAGGTGCAGTTAACTGTTGACAAAACACCTATTCAAATCATAGCTAGTTACAGATTCCCAACCATGACTCAAGAGGCCCACTCCACCTATCTGGACTTGAATCCATCCAGATTCAACCATCTACCCTGATCCTGGGCGACTTTAACTACCCAACCATAGACTAGAGTTGAAGACCTATTCTAGCTCAAATAGAAATGCCCAGAGATTCCTCGACTTCATCAATGTGACAACCCTAAAAGAGGTGAAAATATCCTGGTCCTGGTACTAACCAACATGAGTAGCCAATGTAGCACCCCTACATTGTCATCCTTCATGGTAAGATCTGACCATAAAGAAAGCAATCACTTTTGAAGTCACCATGTCCTCTGACTGCCACCCCACCACCAGGGTCGAACAAAAAAACTTTTCCAAAGCTGACTACAACCTTCTGACAGCAGGTTTAAGCAATTTCACAGCCACCATCCCTTCAGTTGAATCAAGCATTAATGTACAAGCCTGCACCAGAAAACTATATGAGCACCTATATAGCTGCATGGACTCAGCAATACCTGACAGGACCAAATCATCTTCCTCAAAGAAGAGCAAACCTGTCTGGTGGACAGAAGAAATAAACAGACTCTATAATAAAAGGAAAAAATTGCTGTCCAGGACCAAGAAGGAGCAGGTGCTAAGTTGGTAGCAGTCTCTCCTTTGTCTGATAAGCAAATAAGGTCACTGGTGAAATCCTCTAAGGCTAACTTTGAGTCCAAATTGGCCATATCCACTAAGGACAGTCACAAGGCCTTCTTTGCATATGTCCGCAATCTCAAAGGTAACTCCCAAGTCTGCTCTGAATTGGTGGTCAAGAATACCACATACACAAACGCCATAGATATAGCCAACCTGCTGGCAGACAAGTTCAGTGAAAACTTCATCTCCCTGTCCCCCCCCATAAGTAAACCAGGACATTCCCAGCAGCTTCCCCACTCCCCTCATCACCAGGGAGCATGTTATTAATGCCCTCTCAGGGACAAAAAAATGCCATCTCCATGGGACCCAACAACATTCCTGGCTGTGTCCTACATGAACTTAGGCAAGAGCTCTGAGCACCACTATGCACCCTAGTCAACCAAAGCCTGTGCACAAGCTTCATCCCAGTAGAATGGAGGACAGCCACCATCATCCCTCTGCACAAAGGTGGAGCATCCACCGACCCCGGTAATTATAGGCCCATAAGCCCAACTACCCTGATCTGCAAGGGCATGGAATGCATTGTCATGGGCCTTATAAACAAGGACATTGGCAATTTCCAGATGCTTGATCCCACACAGTTTGGTTTTGTCAAAGGGAGATCAAGCCTGTTAAACTTGGTCACCTTCCTCAAAACAGTCACCAAAGCCATGGATGAGAGCAATGACAGTGCACACCACCTACCTTGACCTAGCCAAAGTCTTAGACACTATTCCCCATTCTGGAATAATAGAGAAACTCTACCAGCTAGGCATCAACTCATATGTTACCAGATGGGTAGCTAACTGGCTCACTGATAGAACCCACTCAGTCAAAATAAGGGAAGCCTCCTCTAGTAATAGACCCGTAACAAGCAGCGTACCACAAGGATTGGTCTTAGGGCCTCTACTGTTTGGGATATACTTTTCTGAGGTGCAAGTCAAAACCAGTGGTCTGTGGTTGACCAAGTTTGCAGATGACTGCAAACTGGGCACTGTCATAAATTCCCCTAGTGATGTGAACATCCTCCAAGAGGGCCTTAGGGCACCCAGGTTGATAGCAACCTGAAATTTGACAACCATGTTGCCTCCGTTGTATGGAAGGCTTTCTACATGGCCTTTAAGGGTATTTCATCCAGGAACAAGGAGGTCATAACATCCCTGTACTCCTTCCTTATCAGACACATTTTCGAGTGCAATGCTCCCTTCGGCATGTACCTTGCCAAGCACATATAGCAGTTGGAGAGGCCACAGAAGTTCCTGACCAGGAAAATCCAGGGTCTCAAACCCTATCCTATATAGCTAGGCTAAAAGCCCTGTCCCTGTACTCAGTCTCATACAGACTGCTCAGAGGTGACCTGTGTCTGGCATACAAAGCTGTCTGAGACTCAGCCTTGATGGAGTTGTTGCATATCCGTAAGTCAGACTCCACTCCCACAACCCACACGCAAGGTCTCAATGTGGTCTGTGACATTAATGGAACTTGTTGGCAGGATAGATTTGTGTCCCAACTACTCCCTCGTCTGTGGAAAAGACTTCATCTCCATGTCAAGCAGAGTACCTCACTAGCCCTCTTTAAGAGGAACTTGGACAGCTGGATGGGAAACAGAAAATATACCCCTGGTATCCCACCTCTGTCTCTGCTGGACAGGGAAAACAGGTGCTGACTTTGTGGGAACATGGGTGAAATACTTGGCTAGGCTTATAAGGACATCCGGTCCAATAGCCTAGTATAATCCTATGAACCTATTGTATTAATTACTGTTTCTCATTTAAAGATGAAGTGTCTTCATATAATTTATATGTTCTTGTTACTGTTGTTCATTACAGTCTACGTATTATGTGTAGTGTGCATGTATGTTTTGGGTGGGGGAAGGGCTTAGTGACTTTCCATTTGGAAACCTGGTCCTTCAATGGGTTGTCCTGCTACAGCCACTGCTGATGTCTTCAGGACACAAATGGCTCGACAGCTGTATGATAAAGGTATCGTTCGGGTAAAGTTTTTATTCATTGATGTACAGAAGAACCAGCTTAGAATTATGCCAATGTGTTAAAATACTTACTTGTCTCCTTGACCGCCGTTAGAAACATCTCTAACTGTTTTTGTTTCTTAGCTTTTTCTTTACTATTTTGAGTTACTGCACATTTGTGACAGCTGTTGAAACTTCCAGAGCAATTAGTTCAAACCAAGCCTAGTTTGTGTAGTTATAGTTGTGTCCTGTGAGGTTTTCCCAGTGGGAAGTATTTAAGTGAAGAAGCGAGTGGGTCACTGAATAGCAGCCTTGATAAAATGTGTGTACGCCTATTAAGCTGTATATCAGTAGTAGTGCGAGGAGGATTTTACCACTTCATTGGGTGCATTTGCTGTAATTGTACATAAATGCTCTTAAAAATGTGAATTTTTTTCTGTTGCTTCACCAGAATGTTTATGGTAATGCAAGGGGCTTCAGTTCACAGTTAGATGTATTTTTGCCGTAAGTGGCATTGTTTGTGTTTAGTAGTGCATCTCTGACCTAAAGCAACTTCTGTGTCCTTGCTTACTGATTTTTGTAGTTTTATTAAGGAAGGCTGTTGCTTTGATTTAATGCAGCATGGCAGTTTAGTGTAAAAGATTAAGATCTGTTATTGAGCTTCATCCTAGTCCTGGGTATGATTCTCTCACTTCCCATTTCTCTACTGAGTCTGAGCAAATGACTCAGCTAGGCAGCGGTCCTGGGTCACACCTGCAATGAGGCTCTTGTCCCTAATAGGGTTCTTTGTTTAAACCAATCAGCAGAACAAGCGGTAGCAGCAAAGAATGCAAAGTATTCCTTGTGATTAAATTTTACATTTCTTTAACGAGGGCTGTGTTCATAAAAGATGTAACAGGGGCACTTACTATTTCCTCCTCAACTTTTCTTTTAAACTCAAGATGCTTGCACTGTCTGTGTCCTTAGTTGTTTTGCACAACTTGTGACTTGCTAGCAGTCAGTTATACTGCAGGGTGAGTTTGTGTAATGTGCTTTCTAATTAATTTTAAAAGTTGAACTTTGTATGTTAGGGAAGGGATGGGTATTTCCCCCCCTTCTTTTTTGCATTTTTAATAATATGCTTAATGTGACGTTTTGTTCATTTAAGATAAACACATGCAGTCTGGCCTTCACAGGCTCGGTAAAGGTTAAGTTTTGCTGGTGTGCCAAATACACTAAAATAACTCTATAAAGATAACAAAACAGTAGTAAGAATTTATGCAGTAGCTGGTTCACCACTTTTGCAATAGCTGATACATGATTTCTTTAAACATGCAGTATATATGCCGTGGTAGGTCCTGGTTAAGGTTCTACTTTTAAAAACAGTTACTGTTCACTTTCTTTGCAGTGTCTGGTGCCAAATACCACAAATAAAATTATCGTAAAACTACAAATAACTGCTCATATTCAAGAGAGAAAATAATGTTATCTCGTGGAAACCCATCTTTAAAAAGTCCATCTAACTAAATTCTACAGTAAAGCTGAAATAAAATGGAAACAATATACTTCCTAAACCATGGTATCATTAAATTGCTTCGCATTTTAGATATATTAAACATAGTACTCATGAGCGGACGGGTGATCCGCTGTGGCAACCCCTAATCAGGAAAAAGCCAAAAGAAGAAGAAGTACTGAAATATGCCACAAAGTTTATAACTTTAGATTGTATCTGTAACTCTCCCTGGAGAGAGGGAATAGTCCCACCTCAACCATCAGTACAGGACACACACACACACACACACACACACACACACACTGTTGTGCACGTAACAGTAAGTGAGTTAGCACTCCTTTTAGACCTGTTTGTTACTTTGTCTGTATATCTCACTTCATCTAAAGTAACTGGCCCTAATAATTTCATTGCTTGATCTCTAGGAAAGGAGCCAAACCCACTCTATCTAAAAAGATACTTAGGTTCTCTTGTTGCCCCCTAACTCAGGGGTACCCTTATACATGCAGGCATAATGTATTTGAAAACTTTTCAGGATTTCGCCAAGGTTCTTATGAGATTGAGAAGCAACCTTCAGTCTAGGTGAAGTGACCATTCTGTCCCCCTTAAACTGTCTTAGTCTCAAGGTCAATGATCTCTGAGAACATGGTGGTGTTTTCTTAGTATCTTAGTTTCAAAGCTGTATAGTTATTCTTTATTTCTCTTTTCAGAATGGTCTGGATTTCATTCTTGGTTTCTCCATGTACCTTGTAATCTCCACAAAACCCTATGCCAGTTGATACTGCAGTGATAATAACCAATCTTACGACACATCTAAACATAGCCTTTTCTGATGCCATTTATGTTAGTATAGTCCACTGTTAATCCTTTATGTTACTCATTTTTCACTTTCCAGGTGTTCTTGTGCATTTGGTAATCACCTTATTTCAAAGTCAACCAATAGTCAGTCTGCAGTCTAAAACAATATACAGATTTCACATCATTGCAGAAATGTGAGGGGATTCCTTAGTGTTTTATTAGACTAGCTGCCTGCTGCCTGATTGTAACAATTAAAGGATTCTGATCTAAAAAATGTATGGACAGACTGTCCAGATCATCTACTAGATAGGTATGATTTCTCACAAACAGCCTTTTCCAAACTGGACCGGGTCTTAAACCTTGGGGTATATGTAAGCCCACTTCATAGGAGAAACCCTAATGTAAAAAATTCACCTGCTAACCTATTATCCCACAGTATTTGCAAAACTATTTGCACTATTATTTACCTAGTTCTGGAGTGTTACATGCCCTTGGATTGCATGTCCCTATTTATACATGACAAGATTCCACCCTCCAACAGCAGATCTCCCCTCTCCTGTTAAGCAACCCCTGTCTGTCATTAAACTTGTCAGCTCATTCTGAGAAGCTTTTGATGCAACATTGATTTTTAGAAGTAGTTGGTCTCTGTGACCCACACTGGCCCTAAGTACCACTTATCTCCCTTGCTTTTCAATGTCTTATCATGCTCTTTAATGTGACAGCTGCAGGCTGCCAACAGGTCCATACCTTGTCCCTTTACTGTCTTGTAGGAGAAACCATCTGCAGTAAGTAATTAGATGCTTAGCTTCAGGTACATTTCTTTTCATAGGTTCATAGGTTGTTACTAGGATATTGGCCCTAGGGCCTATACAAGCCTAACATTAACAATTCCCTGGCTGTTTCTTCCCACAATATTTACTTCTCTGGACCCCTGTCTAGCAGGGCTTCTGACGTGATCCCGGGGTGAATTTCCTATCTCCTAACCAATCGTTAAGGTTCCTTTTGAAGAGGGCCAAAGAGGCGCTCTGCTTGACATGTATGGGCAGTCTATTCCAGAGTCTGGGGAATCTCTGGGTCAGGAAACTATCCCTCCAGCATGAATAGATCATTGTGATGACAAGGTTTAGATCTCTGGAGCGTGTGTCTCTTTCTTTTTTCCTCTCAGTCAGCTGACCATCAGCTGACTCTGGTGCCTCACCTTGTTTGCTGGGTCAACCTACCCTCCTGACTCCCTTGGACTTTCTCTGTATTAGCATTAAGGCTAGCAAGGAGATAGAGGCATCCTGGGACAGCCTCATACTGCTGCCATGGGGTATTTCTTATTTAGGACTGCTCCTACACATGGCCATCATGTCCTGAGGGCAGGCTATGCAGGGGACACCAGCCCTGAAACACTTCTCGCTTCTGCAATGGGCTGATGTCAGCTAGACACTTCGCCACAGTTGTGGATTCCATGAGACTAGGTGGTAGTGAAGGGTACACATGATGGAGCAGAGGTGGTGAGAAAGGTCCTTAAGATACGACATTTCTGTGAACTTGATGAAGTACATGCCAGGGAGGGAATGACAGCACAGTAAGGGAAGGGGAAGGACCTTTGATTGACTTAGAAACACACCCCTGGAAGTGGGAATATAGACCAACTGTGTCAGAGGGAGAAGATGTGAGTGAAGTCTCATACATATGCATGTCAGAACTTTAAAATCTTTAGTTAGACATGGAGGAGGAAAGCTTGGTGTAAGGGAGGCCCATGGAGATGAAACTGTACATTGTGATTCTGTGTGACAGTCATGCCTGATTGTTGCAGGTTTTCTCTTGCACAATCCATACATCTCTTTGCTGGATGCCCTTTTCCTCTTGCCTTCTTCCTGTCTGCCTCAAATTTTTTTCACCAGATTATCTTCTCCTTTTCTAGACATTGCCCAAATCACCATTTTCTTAGACCCTGTCTGCAATTGGAGCTACTCGGGCTTCTGCTCTGATGTCCTCATTTCTTTGCCTGTCCAACAGTGTGCATCCTACCATCTGTCTGAAGCTGTTCATCTCCATCACCTCTAGCTTCCACAGCTGCTCTGTGTTCACTGCCCAGTTTTCTGTATCATACAATAGGACAGGTAGCAGGACTGTTTGTACACTTTACTCTTCAGCTTCTTTGGCATATTTCTGTCGTATGCTACACCTGACACTTTATGCCAGATGGCTGCAGCCCCTCTGATTCTAACTTTAACCTCCTCATTCAGATTTCACTTTTCTTCAACCACCCCTCTCAGGTACACGTACCTGTTAATTTTTTCCATTGTTTTCTCTTCTAGCTCTATTTTCAGCTTCTTCTAATTTCATCCTGTGTGCCTTCAGTTTTGCATTCTGTTTTCCTAGCTTTTGCTGAAGATTTGTTCAGAGTCTGCATGTAATGCCACATTATATGCATACAGTAACTTTGTTGATATGTTCTCTCATGCCTGTTGGCTAATGTAGTCCATCCACCAATATGAAAAGCAGAAAGCTCAGAGCTGAACTCTGATGCACACCCACTCCCACTGGGAACCCCTCTGTAAGACCAAACACTGTTCGTACTTGAGCCATTGGGTCCTTGTACATAGTTTGCACTAATTCTACCAATGTTTCTGGGACTTTGAACTACCACAGAACTGCCCAAATCAGCTTTCTTGGGACCTTGTCATATGCTTTCTCCAAGTCTATTAATGCCCAGCCAGACTCTTTCCTCATCTCTAGCTTCGTCTCAGTTATTTGTCTCAATGTAAGTATCTGGTCAGTTGTGCTACATCCTGATCTGAATTTAAACTGTTCATTTCCCGTCTTACTTTCAAATACTCTGCGTATCCATTTATCAGCCACTCTCTCTCCCGAACATTCAGGCAGTGTGACAGGATTTTGATACCCCTGTACTGCCTACTCTGTACTGATGTTGATGTCCCCTTTGTTCTTCTGCAGTGACACGAGTATGCTTTTTTTCCAGTCATCTGGGATATATCGTTTTCTCCACACTGCTATGAGCTCCCCCAGGAGCCATTTCTCCCCTAACTTACCCAACATCTTGATCGTATCTCATGTGACCTCATCTAAGCCTGCCACATTCCCTGACTTCATTTTCCTTAGTGCTGTTCCTACTTCTTCTAGGGTGGGTTCCTCTTCTTCTTTCATTGTAGACTATGTCTGGTACAGTGGTTAGCATTGTCCCCTCACAGCAAGAAGTTCTCTGGTTCAATTCTCAGCTGGGATGCCCTGTGCAGAGTTTGCATGTCCTCCCTGCGTTCATGTGGGTTTCCTCCCACATTCCAAAGACATGCATCTGGAGCATTTTTCCCCAGGCTTCTGATGAAAATGGACTCTGTTCTACTCAGACTTGCCCGGTAAACAAATGTTAAATAAATGAATACAGCTTCTGTGGGGTTTTCTTCATTCAGGAGCTGCTGGAAGTACTCCTTCCATCTGCCTTTGATGTCATGTGGACTGGTAAGCAGGTTGTTGCTGGCATCCCTTATGAAAAGTGTGACACCTGTCTTCTTTATCTTTGTCTTTGTCTTGCAATCTGATAAAGTTTATTTGTGCCATCTACTGAGTCACTTTCCAGAAGATGGTAGAGTGCTTTGGATGCCTTATTCTTTGCTACTGCAGTTCCTCTTTTAGCCTGTTTGTTATCCAACCAGTATTCTTCCTAGATTGGTCCATCTGTCCTATCCCCTACTTTTTCCTGCATTCCTTCTTTCGATAACTTCCTGGACGTTTGCATTTCATCATCACTTTTTTATGTACCTTATTTCTGTGCCTGGCTCGGCTGCATATGTGTTCTGTAGTTCTCACACATTCTGTTTTGAGGCACTGCCATTCTTCAGGTTCACCTATTTCCTCCTCTTCCTGAGGTGATAGAGCCATGGTTATTTTCTTGAACTTGTGTGCTGTCTCTCTCCAGCCAACTTCTCGGTCTTCAGCCTGGTCTGTGTTGACCTTAGAGCTTTCTTTGACTACTTTTTGCAGCTGATTGTGAAAAACAGTGGTTTATGCTGTGAGCCACCTGTTTCACTGGGGTGACTTTGCTGTCACTGATTCTACCCCACTGCCCTTTCTTTATTAGGAGGAAGTCTACCCGAGTTGCACGTTGGTCACTGTTGTATGTGAACATGTGATTGTCTTTCTTGCTAATGAGCTATGTGTTATTACGTGATTTTTTGTCCATTGATCAGTTTGTTCTTTGTTTCAGGTAAGAATCCATGGGTCATTTTGAAAGTAGTGTTTCCTGCACTGACAATTGGCTTTTTGTAATAATACTGCAAACAGGATTTTTATGTGGGTCATACAGTGAAGTGGATTCCAGTTATTTGAGTTTGCTGAGAACCTGTGTTGTATTATTTTACACCTTCAAGAACTACAGCCCTGTTCAGTGACAGCCTTAGTGTGTTGTTTTATTTATTTATCCTTTTTTTGACCAGATTAGCCCCACTAGGGTAATGGCCTCTTTTCAGGGGAGACTCAAGATGGTATTTCTCCTACAAGGGGAAATTTAGCCAGGGCATCTGGCAACTTCCCCTGTGCTTTTCAATAGGTGCTATGGGATCTTTTATATTGACCTGATCTACCACCAACTCAAACAGATGTGACTTTAGTTTAATGACTCATCTGAAGGACGACACACACAGAAGTGCAGCATCAGCAATCCAGTCACTTGGTGTGAGTATAGAAGTCATACCCTTGTGGTTAACAGTACCAGAGCTAAGCGCGGTACCTGTTGTGACACTGTCTTCACTTTTACAGTGTAACTCCTGTGTGTGTGTGTGTGTGTGGGGGGGGGGGGTGATCATCCCCAAGAAGTGAACTGCAGTGATTTACTTTCTTTCCATGTCTCAGTGTATGACTGGTGGGTTCTGTGTTATTAGAAATGTCTTCTTTTCCTTTCTTATGTTTTGTTTGCTGCAGCACTGCAATTTTTTTAACCCTCATCCTTTAGAACTGCAAGGTCTACATACAATCTCTAATTCTCAAATCAAAGCAACAGTAATGCATTTTTCAACAAATTCTTCCAATGATTTCAAGATCTTCTGCATTACAGCTAAAAAATACTGTCACCAGGAGGAAAAAAAAATCTTTTAGTCCTTTCTGTGACTCACCTCATTAGTTATAGGTTAGGCAATTTTCTTTTACTTCACAAAGATAATGTAATTACATGTGTAATCTATTATAATTAATTAAATAAGTACCCTTACCCATTCATTGCATTTATAATTACAGACTTTTATCTTAAGCCACTGACTAAGTAAAACTACATAGCATACCTACTGTTGACCATTTCTCTCATGTATTTATTTGTCTTAGTGTTTCTAAAATAGCCTAGCTTACCTGTATTGGTAGCATACCTCTCCACCTTTTAGAGCAAAAAATCTGGACAAAGCTATAAATAAAAGTGGGGCAAAGGTCCTACAAGCTTAGAAAGTTGATAGAATAACAGGCTTTGCATTAGCATGGATTTTTCTGAAGGGTATGAAGTCTGAAACTCAAAGCTATGTCATTATTTTCTAACTTCAGTCTTTAATGATTTGCTACTAATTTGCCAGAAAACCACAATTTTATGAAAACTGGACCAAAAATATGAGGCAGAAATCTGGACAGTTGAAAATCTGTACAATTTGATAGTGTTCATAGGTAGATACTAAGCAAGTAGTCTGCAGACTATTATATGTCTAGCCACTAACCACACAATACCCAAAGGTGAAACTCAAACCCTTTACCTTGTGTCTGTGACATAATCACTCCTTTCTAAAAATAGAATCTTAGAAGGGCATTTACGATGATTGGAATCAAGCTGTCATTCTCCCACTCCATAAGGCATGGCCTCCAGTTTTAGTAACAGACTTCAGACATGTTACTCTTTTATATCCCTTAAGTAAATTGCTGGGAAGGGCTGTTCACAGCTTGTTTTCCACATATTAAATAGCATGGTAAAAGTGCCAGAATACATGCTCTGTCCTAGCATTGGTGTTCAGACTGCCCAGATCTTCTTTACAATTCTCATGAAACTCACTAAACATAGGATGACTGGTTTGAAATGTTATGACTTTTGTTAAACCGTTGATGCAGTGAATTATTCTGTGCTAACTTTTATTTTTATTTAATTTATTTTGACCAGGTAAACAGACTGGATTACACTGGTCCATTTTCAACTAATATCTAGTTGCAAAGACTCCAAAACAAATTCAAATTAAATGTTCAAAAACAACATTACAGATATGGTTTAAAAGGATAGTATACATTTTGCTTCTGCTGCTCATCTATGTAAATAAAAAGATGGCCAAGCTTTTAAAACTAGTGTATCACTCTATGCAATGCACTTTAAACAAATACAGTTATCACCATTAGTCTCTTGTATGTAATCCTTGAATTACTAAATGGTAACTAAAGTGATCCTTTCAGAACCTTTCTGCCACAACCTGCAAAAATACAAAACAGTAAGACATACGAGGAGTATAGGGATGAAATAATCAGGAATAAACAGGAAGCATTCAGTTCATGTAGAATAGTATATACTGTTTAATCAGCTATATTTACAATAAAATGTGTGAAGTTGTGACAGTAAAGTAGGAAAAACTGAGGAACACAGAGGAAAAACTGGTGTACAAAGATTTGTAGTTAAAAAAGGGGTTTAACGTAAGTTATGGTATTACCTAGTAGAGGAGGGGGTGATATTTGGAAGAGATGGTAGATAATAGGTATGAACGCATACTTAGGAAAGTTGAAGTGTAGGAGAGCTGAATGAAGGAAGACTTAAGTGGAGAGAATGGATGTGGGAACATGACAGACTAAGCTGGGAAGCATGTGCAGATGACTTTGCCCCAACTGGCAGTTACCAAAGAGCTATGATCTGCTAATGGGCTTCATCTTGTAGGCCTTGGTTTTAGTTCCTCTGCATGTATTTGCCTTCTCTGCAACTGCGAGAAAGTCCCTTAATCAGATAGTTCCCCTGGGCCTTTACTGAAAATGGATCGCAATCCGGTTGGACATGGCTAATAAAACCTATTAAAAATGTGCTCCATTTGTTACTGAAGGAAATAAAGATTCACTGTTGTTTTATTTAGATGTGCTAGTAGGATATTCTAGGCCTGGGCCCAACAATGAAAATACTGAAATACTGATCTGATTCCAGAGGTAAGGTTATAGAAAGGGATAGTCATAGAATGACCACCATGTCATACAATTTTCTGTTGAGTTTACTGCAGCAGATACTAATGCTTTTTTATGGATCTTTGTATTTCATTTGATTTCACATATTACTCTTACCTTGGAGGTTAGCAGTATGGCAGAAGATATTGCATTTTCCATATAGTCAGCTTGTCAGGTACTTGGATTTTTGCTCTATGATTGAGAGGTGTTGCAGTGGTACTATAACCTCTGCCACTGTATGGCTGTGCTGTTAGTGATATTCTTGCACTGCCTTTTTGCTGTTGAATTTAAGATGGGTTTTCATTTAAGGGTTGAAAGTGCTGCTGACGTCCAGTCCCCATCCCAGTAGTTAATCCCCTAACACCTCAGCAGCCATAGATGACTAGAAGTGTCCTGGCAGAGCTATAACATTAAGATGTTCATCGTGTTTCACTGTTGCAGTCATTACACTTGGGTTATCCTGCTGGCAGACTACCTGCAGTCGGCCTGAATTCCAAAGTCCTGGTCCTGCGTCGGTTGCTGTCGCCTCTTCCCTGACGTCAGTGTTCCAGGGGTATATAAGATGCAGCCGACGCCATTTTCTTCAGTCTTTCTTGCCGTGCGGTGCCCGAAGCAAAAGCAGTTCGCAAGTGCCGGTCGGCCGACCGACTCCTGAGATTTTCTAATTTGAATTTCAGATCCAAAGTCTTCAATAAAGCTAAGTACCCCGTTGGGGAAACTTTTTCTTGCTCCAGTCTGATGTCAGTAAAAGTTAACAATTGTATTTCTTGTGGGAAGCAAATACCTCATAAGGATTTTCATTCTTACTGTATTCCTTGCCTACGCCCTGACCACGACGTTGCTAGTTGTCGGTTTTGTGCTAGATTCATCCAACGTACTATTAAGCGTCAGTTCGATTTTGCTTTTCATTACTTTGGCCGAAGGTTTAACTATATAATGCCGTCGGAACAACTGACGACTGGAGTCCATAAAAAGCGCAAGGACAAAGAAAAAGACAGGCATCCGAGGTCCAAAACTGACGACGAAGCCTCTTCTAGGCCAGTCGCCAGTTCGCCGGTTTTCAGTAAGGTGCTTTCGCAGCCCCTGACACCCGCTACCTCAGAGCCACAGGCCGCCACCGACTCCCATGTGGAGACAGCTAGGCACCGATACCTACATGGGACCTCAACTTTGTCTTGGAAAAGCTCACACTGCCTCCTTTTGAGCCAGCCAATACAGCTGATATAAAATTCTTATCATGGAAAACTGCTCTGCTCCTAGCAATAACTTCAGCAAGAAGAGTCTCAGAGTTACAGGCATTAATGGCAGTGGAACCTTTTATCATTTTTCATCCAGACAGGGTTTCTCTAAGGACAAACCCAACATTTATGCCAAAGGTAGTATCCAGTGTGGCTCTTAACCAAACCATTCATTTGCCAACATTTTTTCCAAATCCCCAGAATAAAGGGGAGAGACTTCTGCACTCTTTTGACATACACAGGCAGCTACGCTTCTACTTGGACAAAACAAAAGCTTTCAGAAAATCTGAGCAACTGTTTGTAGCATATGCTGCAGGATCACAAGGAAAGGCTATCTCAAAGCAGACTATTTCAAAATGGATAGGACACTGCATTTGTTTGTGCTATGCACAGCATGGCAAGTCAGTGCCTAAGAATATTAGTCCACATTCTACCAGGGCAGCAGCCACTTCAGCAGCCTTTCCTCAGAGGAGTACCAACCAAGGAAATTTTGGAGGCTAAAACTTGGAGTTCAGTGCACACTTTTACCAAGCATTATCACTTACCTCTTTACTCTAAATCCAGAGCAGGCTTTGCCACTGCAGTTCTGCAGGGCCTCATAGCTCCTTCTAATCCTGTTTAGACCCAGCCGCCCTACCTCAGCTTTGGGATTCAACCCAAGTGTAATGACTGCAACAGTGAAACACAATGAACATAGTACAGTTGTGTACCTACCATAAATGTAGATGTTCGAGTGTATTCACTGTTGCAGTCCAGGTTACCCACCCTCCATCCCCCTGTCTTTGCTGGGACTTATCTATACGTCTCTATCCTATACAACCTATGTGGTGTATTTGCTTGTAGATGAAGGTGTTGTTTTTATTTTTACTGTATGTTTTTATAAGCAATGTGTATTGCCTACCTTCTTGGGGGCACCTGACATCTGGGGCAAGAAAAACTGAAGAAAATGGCGTCAGCTGCATCTTATATACCCCTGGCGCACTGACGTCAGGGAAGAGGCGACAGCAACTGATGCAGGACCAGGACTTTGGAATTCAGGCTGACTGCAGGTAGCTTGCCAGCAGGATAACCCAAGTGTAATGACTGCAACAGTGAATACACTCGAACATCTACATTTATGGTAGGTACACAACTGTACTTTTCAGTACTCTAACGTGCTCCTAGTCCCCCCTCATTTGAAAGCTTACCTCAGCTCTTGCTGGTTCCCACATTTAACTATCCTTACATTTTACAATCGGCTTCTCTGTATTCAAATTTCAACAAATAAAGATTGTATTAGTGTACCATACCCTCTTCAAGCTTACTGATAGTTTCCCCCCCCCAAAATCTCTTTATTTGAATTTTCAGATATTAACAGCTATACATCCAATCAAACACACAAAACAAACAGTACATACAAAAAGTAAACATTCAAAAACTAATAACCCAAGAAATATATATACACTATATACAATAGAAGTCACCACATCATCAAATGGAGTATAAAAGGTTTTTAACATCGCTTAAGAAAGCGAGGGATAATATAAGGGACATATTTTATGAAGAAGATAAATATAGAAATTCAACCACTTATATACTTAATGTAATTAGGGAATACAATTAGATATATAAAGAGGAAAAAGGGAAAGAAGAGAAAAAAAAAAGGAAAAACTAAAAACTGGTTATAATTGCATAATATAAATTTACATGTCCTTATCACAATGTGTGCCCTTATTAAATTTTATGTCACTAAAAATTGGAATATCACTTCTCAACCTTGCTATTAAATATATCTCATCTCACAAACTAGTTTATACAAAAACAAAAAAGAAACACTATTATCAGAAATATTGGGGTTACTTACTAGATGTAATTCTTAACAAAGAAAGATAGTCTGTACAATGACATGATAAGATGATAGTTTGTTGAAGATCCTTACCTGTGGACCTTGGTGCAGCCCTGCTCCGTTCGCCCTCGTTACCACTCGGGCTCACTCCACTTCCCTACCCTGCCCCCATTTCCTACACGCCTCCACTACCCCTAGTCTTATACCTAGCCATCTCCTCCCACCACAAGTCCAACCAATCACAGATTAGGCATTCCCTCTCACTAACCTGCCCACATTACATCCCCCTCCAATACCACCCCCACCTACAAATATGATACCCTCACACGATCATAGGTTAACCACTATCCTTACAAGCAATCTCACTATCCTACTTATCCTAACACTAACCCACTACCTCAACTCCTACCATACCACAGTAAATACTACCTATGCTACCCCAACAAAACATACCACCACTTATATTCCTCAGTCCTTACTACTGCCTGCACATATCCCCAAGCCTATACCATCACACTACGATAGCACCTAACTCACTCATATTCCTCCCAGCCACCCCTGTGTCACCAACTACAAACAAGTATATTTTCATCCTAACTAAACTCACCAAATTCTTACACCATATAAACTACCAACTGATCCTGGCAGGAGACATACACCCATATCCACTACAACAGTTAATTCAACCCTCTCCTCTAGCTAATTACCCATTACTAGACCAAAAACCAGCCTATTAATTCTGAGCTTAAGTATTCGGAGCATTAACAATAAGGCACACTCATTGCATGCACTACTATCCACCTACTCCCATGACATATTATGTCTGACAGAAACCTGGCTAAAGCCCACAACAGCAGACAATGAATTCCTCCCTACTGGATTCAATGTACTATGCCACGACAGACTGTCTAAAAAAGGGAGAGGGGTAGCATTACTTTATAAGAACAACCTAAAAATCACCACTGTTGATCCGCAAATTCCTCCCTTCAACAGTTCTGAACTCCTCTTAGCTAAACTCAAACTGTGTGACAAAAAGTCAATCAATATTATCACGTGCTATATACCAGTAGGTAACAATATCCCTACCTAGAAGCCTTCTTACAATGGGCAAGTCAAAACCTGCCCCAGGAAACTATCATCCTGTGTGACTGTAATATAGATCAGAACACATGTTCATCTATTAACCCCACAAACCATATTAACCTCTACAGCTTCTCTCAGGTCATCCAATCAAGCACTATACTAGGAAATGCAAAAATCAAAGAAAGCCTCCTAGACTGGATCATAATAAATAAGACCAACACCTCTCATCAAGTACGCGTCCTTCCAGACTCCCTTAGTGACCATCAACCCACCTTCCTATTAAAATTCAAAACCCAGGCCAACCTTAACCCCATATTATAAATAACCCAGAACACAAAAAAGTTTGAGCCTAACAAATTCAAACTTGAGCTAAAGCACCATAACTGGTACATACCTAAAGTGTTAGCCTAGAAGAAGCAGTAACCCATTTTAATAACACTTTCCTAGAAGTTCTAAATGCCCACGCTCCAGCCTGGACCACTAAACTCAAAATGAAAACAGACCCCAAAGAGACTAAAAATAGAATATCAGAAAGGAACAGAGCCTGGAATCACTAAAACCCCAGCAGCTAAGGAACAATTCCAAAAACTTAGAAATGAGACAAAAAAGCAGTTCTTCTAGATAAAACGATTTATTTCCTACAGCTACAAAACCAGCATCAAAACTACCCCCAGAAAATTCTGGGCAGGAATAAATAAAGTACTCCACCTCGGCAGACCCTCCACCCCATCTCCAACCTCCACAAGCGAAGTCACAAATATACCAGACACGTTTAACAAATACTTTATAGAAACTCTTTCCAATCTTGTTTAAAAACAGCCCATATCCACCACTACTAATTACCCCAAACATGTAGATAGACCCAGAACTACCTTCCAATTTCAACCCATCCTTACCAAGTATGTCAAAAGGCTGCTAACCAAGCTTAAACTTACTACACTAGCAGCTGATGGCATCCCTGCTGAATACCTTCAGATGGCTACCAATGAACTTGCCTTCCCAATATCCATCCTTCTAAACATATCTATCTCAAAACCACCCATCTGGAAGACCTCCTATATTATCCCCCTCCACAAAGGTGGTACCTCCATCGATCTCACTAACTATCGCCCCATAGCCATCCTGTCTATACTAGCTAAAATACTTGAGAAATGTATACACCACCAACTTATGCCATACCTGCTCAACAACCAACTACTCTCTCGTAACCAACATGGATTTCGGCCTGCTCACAGCACCACCACTGCCCTATTGTCTTTCACAAACCTCATCAACCAAAGCAAACACACAGGCAGTCTAACATCTGCCGTATTCTTGCTCCTGTCAAAGGCCTTTGATATGGTCAACCATCTTAAACTAGTACAAGCCCTTACTGACCTTGGACTTAGTAACCAAGCATTAGCCTGGTTTCAGAACTATCTACAAGGAAGACAACAATCAGTTTGATGGTTAAACAACCTATCCTCACTGCCACCCATCACCACAGGAATCCCACAAGGGTCCATTTTAGGTCCCCTCCTATTCTCCATTTTCACCAATAACCTCCACACAACCTGTGAAGATGCAACAGTTATACAATATGCTGATGACTCCTTAGAAACTCCTCTCTGTCACCCAAAAAGCATTCCATACCACCAAAAACTGGTTTCTTAACAAAAACCTAATAATAAATCCAAAAAAACCCAAACTGTTGCTATTTAGCTCTAACAAATCTACCACAATACCCAGCCCATTTAATATTATGTCCAGGGATGGGACTATCATCTCCCCTGACACTCATGTCAAACTTCTAGGAGTGACCATTGATAATAACCTCAAATTTGATCAGTATATAAATCAAACCATTAAAAATATTCACAACAAAACTGGGCAGTATATATAAAAATGAACCATTTCTAACCCAACCTGCTAGGATAACAATTGGTCATACTCACTTCCTTTCCACATTGTTCTACACCTCACCCATTCTCATCAACTTACCCAAAACCAAAATCACCAAACTCAACACCTGTTACAATCAAATTGCCAAATTTGTTACTGGTGTGCCCTACCAAGCCCACCACTGCCATTCCCTGAAACAACTTGACTGGTTTGAATTCCCTAATCTCCTAAATTATCATCAACTTCACTTTGCCCACAATCTCCTACTACTCCCATGTACATCTCCAGCACTGGCCAAACTACTAGAACTACAAGCTAGTAGTGACAAAAAACTAATCAAGGTTACCAAGACCAGCAACACAGCAGGGGACTCCCTCTTCCCTAACTACATAGGCAACATTTGGAACACCCTACCTTCTGCTATTACATCAGCAGTCTCAAAGGTTACATTTAAAAGACTCCTGAAAGATCACCTAAAACGCACATGGATATATGCTCATGTTCTCCACCAGGCTGACCTCCCCAACCTTACACCCTTTCCCACCCACTTCACCTTCTCATGCCTTCTGAATCAGCTTAATCACTAAAAGAACGCATATTTTAATTTCTAGCTTTCTCTCAGTTTCACCTCTAAACCTAGCTCTGACCCAGTTTCATCACTAAAAGAACAGAGCTTTTAATTTCTAGCTTCCTCCCAGTTTCACCTCTAATTCTAGCCTCTTAACCAATATCCATACAGATAGTGGCACTAAATCACTGCTAGGATACTCGTAAGTCTGCTAAAATTTACTTTCTCTTTACATCTCTTCTCTTGCTTTATACTTAAACTACTTACGCTTTCCTGCTTTCTTATTTAACCTTTGTATCCTATCACTCAACTCTGTCTCTTATCCTGCTACTATACTCTTTACTATGTCCAACCTGTTTGCAATTAAACTGTATAAAGCAAAAGAATACAACCTCTACTCACAATGTTCATCATTCTGTAAGGTCTCATCCTAAAATTGTAAAAGATGTGTTCATTCTATGTAAATATGTTAAATTTTATGCTTCAGAACAGTGTAAGAAACTTCTCTGTGTGGAAGATTTTCAGTCCATATATCTCTAGTTAATCACTGTATGTTAATCATCAGACAGTAGTAGAAGTAGTGAACGTAAATTTGTGCAGCTTGAAATTTTATGCTTCAGTGCTATGTAACTAGTCAGTGTTAAGTTTGGTACTATCTATGTAAATTTGAATGCTTCTGCATACTCCTTATATTTTGCTTAAAATGTAATCTGTGGAGCTTTTCTCCCTGGGCCTCCTCTGAAAATGGACATGCATCAAGTCGGACTTTCCCGGTCAACAAATGTAAAATAAAATGAAATAGATAATGTGGGGTGGGAAGAGTGGAGCTGGTTCTTTCTTCCAGGCTATGGGCAGCTCTACAGGAGGTTTCATTGCCAGATATGTTTGGTTGCAGTCACCTGATGTGCTGATGTACCTGAGGATCTAAGGTTCCAAAGTATATTGCAGAGATTCTTGATATCAGCTTGTTAATCACTTCATCAGAGGACACGAGTTGGTGTAATGGTTAATGTATTTACCTCACAGATACAAGGTACAAAGTTTGATTCTAACCTCTGGTTGTTGGCTAAACTTGTAATAGTCTGCAGACTTAGTATTTGCCTATAAACTTATAATTAAAAGCAACTTTTATGCAGTGATTAACTGTAGGCAGAAGCTAATATGCTAATAATGCCATCCAGCCAAGGAAATCAAACTGTGGACATTACGGTATAGATTGTGTGATTCTTGATGCAGGTTCATCTGTAGCAGTACACCATGTTATGTTTATTTGACTTTTTATGGTCAGCTAGGTACAAAACTGCTTTAGCTAACCAGTGGAAGAACTATTGCCCTTACCATAAACAAGCTCGTTGATGTCACCACTGAAGGCAGTTTGTCTAAATAAGTCATTAGCTTAAATGAAACAAAATGAACTGCCACCAAAGCTGAAGTTATAAAATTGTAAAAAATTAAAAACTAATTCACTTTATTGCTTGTATTAAAATCCTAAATGTCCAGCTGCTAAGTGGATAAGCGTGTTTGGTTGTTTTAACCTTTTTCAAATCCTGTGTAAAGAGAAGCTTTCATTTATGTAAATAATCCTTTAGTCAGCTCTGTAGATTCAAGCAACCAATAGGAAGCTGCAATTCCGTCACACCCTTCTTTCAGTACATGCACTTCACTTCCTTAAAGCCCTCCCTTTCAGAATCGGCTTAATAGGAACAATCTGATTCAGTCCTGGCTTCAGGTCTGCTCTCTTCAATTTCAGTGCGATTAACTATGGTCCCCTCCTGTTGATGTCTCAACTAATTTATTCATAACCATAAACCTGAAATTGTGTCCTACATTGACTTTAATGTGTCCATAAAGTGCATTCATTTCTACTAAGTTTTTAATATCTTGGTTATGCCTGAGAATGCGCTCTTTCAACATTCTGTTCGTTTTCCCTACATAGAAAGCAGAACAGCATTGACACTGGGCCACATATATAACATTTTTAGTTCTGCAATTAGCGAAGCCTTTAAATATATATTCTTTTTTGGTCTCTGGATGTACAGATGTGCTATTAACTTTAATAAAGGGACAGGCCTTACAGAACCCACATTTATGCGTTCCTTTCTTGGCCAGCAGTTCTTTGTCTTGATTTGTATTGTTCTGATAGCGCAATAACCTTTTCAGATTTTTTTCTGTTCTTGTAAGATAAACTAGGGGCATCTCCCACTATTTCTCTAAGCTTCCCATCTGAGACCAATATTGGCCAATTCTTTTTTATTATCTCACATACTGTTGAATTGTCACTGCTATATGTCAAACAGAACCTCATTTTATTCTCTTTGTTCTTACTACCTTCATCCTTCTTACTTATCTGGGTAGAGTAATACGGTCTTCCTTTCCCAGATCGCAAATTCATGGTTTTATTCATATTTCTCATAACCTCATTTTCCTTGTATCCTTTCTCCACAAAATTCTGAATGAGTTTTTCATGCTCTTTCTCAAAATCTTCTTCCTTGGTGCATAGTTTGGAAACACGAGCCATTTGGTTTTCTGCTATATTATTAAAAATATGAATAAATTGATAAATAACTGAGACAAGCATCATATGCTTAGTATGCATACTGCTCCTATGTAGCATGTGATTACGTCATGTTGACTTCCTATGCATGAGAGTATTGATACCAAGCTGTTCATCCGATGTTAATTGTATATCCAAGAAGCTAATCGATTCTCCTGATATGTTCATCTCGAATTTCAAAAAAGATGTGGTTCCACTTAGATAGGTTTCAAAATTCTTTAAGGAATTTTCATCTCCTTCCCACAGGATGAAGACGTCATCAACAAAACGTTTATATAAAACAATATTGTCATTCCAAATGTTAGCAGGATCCGAGTTCCATTCTTCCTCCCATTGTGCCAACACTATGTTAGCGTAGCTGTTGGCACATGGGGTCCCCATGGCCACTCCAGATGTCTGCCAATAGTATTCACTCCCAAATACAAAAGCATTATTATGCAGAACGTCATCCAAAAGGCTACATATTAAGTTGATGTTATCAACAGCCTTGTACTTATGTCCAAATTGTCTGATTGCTTCAAGTCCATAGTCATTTGGTATGGATGTAAAAAGGCTATTTACATCCAAAGTGGCCATTATTAATCCTTTGTAAGTCTTTCTTACTGATACGCCTTCATATAGACTCTCTAAAAATTCTCCTGAGTCTTTAATCACCGTTCTCGCATATAATAGAAGTCTTTTCAGTTCACCTTCTACATATATAGAAATCGGCTCAGTCACCCATCCATTTCCATTAACAATTGGTCGCATTGATGGGTCCATTAGGTTTTTATGGACCTTGGGTAATCCATTTACAATTGGTATCATTGGATGTTGCATGTCAAAATAATCAAAAAGTTCTTTTGTGATAGTTCTATTAATTAATTTGTCATATATTGCTTCGTAAACATTCATTATTATCGTATTGATGTCTTTCTTCATTATTCTCTGATATGTGGTTCGGTCACTCAACATCTCTCTCATTTTGTTATCATACATTACTGAGTCCATTATAACTATGGCTCCTCCTTTCACCACTATATCTCTTCTCCCTTAAAGCTCATTCAATGCCATTCTTTCTTGGTAGCTTAAATTATGAAAGTGTTTACCCTTGCTTTTCATTCTGCTTTGCGCCACCTCATTCTCACATATACGCATAAAAACATCCACATTGGGATGACTTAATGGAACAAAAGCACTTGGTCTCTTAACTCATTAACCCCGAGTACCTTCTCATGGTGCCTGTGTGCTTAACACCAAGTGCGCCATGAGAAGATACTAATTTCAAGCTGTTACCCCTGAGTGCCTTCCATAAGCGCCAGAAACTGTAATGCAGATTTGTAGTTGGGCTTAATGTAAAACACTGAAATCGTAACTGAACGTGTAATTTAAGTTATATAGTTACGATTCAGTGTGTTTTTACATTAAGTTCACATTAAACTTTTAGCACAAGTTCCGTGTAAAAGGTTCTTGATAAAGCAAGTGGTGGCAGCCAATCGGATTCTTGCAATCCAAGCCACCACTTGCGTACCAGCTCCACCCCCAACCTAATTTTTTTTGTTTGCCCCAAATAAATAGGGGGTCCAGCAACAGGTATTTTTTTACTTTTTGCTAATAATTCGAGATTTTACCTGCTACTGGATCCCTCTATTTTATTTGGGCACTCAGAATCGCCAGAGATAGTCGGTAAAGTTCACCGGCATTTGCTACAAGGAGTTTCCGGTTTCAGTGTCCGAAAGAACTGCATATTTTCTTCCCTTCAGGTAAGCTGTCACTGAATAAGGTTGAACAGAATAAGGGAGTCCTAGGATAGTTTTTACTCTGGCTTTTTTTTTTTTTTTGTGTGTGTGTGTGTGTGTGTGTGTGTGTGTGTGTGTGTGTGTATATGTTGACAGTCATAGCTCTTTACTGAGCAGGCAGGTTTGATTTTTGTTAGTTTGTAGTGGTGACTGTGTAAATGGATTTTGTCAGCTCTGAGTATGTCTCACCTTGTTCTCAAAATGTTGTTCAATCTACCATACAACTACAAATAATTTGCAGATGTAAATTGATGTTCGCCTGTGGGTTTCCCATGAATTGTTTGCTTTCTCAGTAAATCTGTGATTGCAATGGTTGGCCCAGTAACGGAAAGTATTCTCCCGCTGATCACGGCCGGACTTCAAATAAATTTCTGTTCCAGCACTCAGAACTACTGCAGGCATTTGTAGCAGCCCTATCCTCCTTTCCTTTTTTTTTTCGAATTGAGAAAAGTGCTTAATTATGTCATCATAACTTCAGCCTTCATCTACTCTGCACTATGTGTGCGTCTTATGCTGCAACATACCGGTACTTTTCCGTTATCGGCCCAACTGTTGTAATCGTACCTTGTGTCTATGAATGTTGTAGCATAAGATGCACACACAGTGCAGAGTGCATGAAAATGGTGAGAATACAGGTTATAACAGGCCAACTGTTATGTGCTTAGTTTAATAATAAAAAAAATAAATACAGTGGAACATTTTAGGTAAGAGCTGTCTTGTTTTTGTGATTCATCATGTTTTGCGATTGCGCTTAAATGCAATTTGCATCCCTAAATGTTTTATTTCCCAACTTATTCTGTTTTTGGCCCATGAGTTTTGCTCAGCCTAACCTTCCAAGAAGGCCCGCCCATTCAAGCACGCACCTACCGTGCATGTCTTCACTAAACCATGATTAAAGGTGTCTTCAGCAGACCTTGAAAAATTCTGGCCAGTCAGTTAATTGAACGCATTTAAATAAATTGTTGGTAGAACAACCAAAAGTGCATTATGTTTTAAAATCCTCTTTTCCAAAAATAACGTCAAAGGGTACTAAATCTGCGAGGTAGCTTTATAGCTAGTAAAATCTCTGTGATTGGGAAAAGTCTACTTGCACTTCACTCTGCACTTGGTTTATTCCCTTGCTAACCTGTTTAGTTCCAGTCGGAGAAATTCATCAATGTCATTGTACTCCAGGCAGCGTGAGCTGTTACTTACAATGGTACAAATTAGTTTATTTTAAGGCATGCTTTCAGATAATTTTAGTAATTATTATTATACTATTAATTAAAAAGCTCAGTTCTGCATCGTGTTTTCCACCTTAGCGAGGTCAGAACTAATTTTACAACTTGTTTCCTGTCTCCAGCAAATCTAAACGGAGTAAATTGGTATAATTCGTTTAGCAAATAGATCGAACGCCAGATTTTGTATTAGCATGCATTTTCTAAACAGAGCTGTAGATTGTACATACAACTGCAAACATTGCAAGCAATGTTGGTGGCTTAGATATTTAATTATGTTAATGCCGGCTTCGCACAGTATCAGGCAGTCAAAACTAGCCATTCACCGTTGTGTTTCACTAAGGTTACGTCTTTGGTCTTTTTGTTTTGATCTAAACCCGTTTTTTTTTTTTTTTTTTTTAGTAAATGCTTGGACCTCTTGTATAACTATATTTAGTCATAATGCATAATTTCTGCAACTGTACAAATAACTACAGGGTAATGTTGAGTCATTTTGAATAATTTAACTGCTGCTGCTGCTGCTGCTGCCAAATGACAAGTCATTCAACCATAACCTAAGCAACTGAAACTGCAACTGACAAAATGGAAAGTATTCTCCCGCTGATCACGGCCGGACTTCAAATAAATTTCTGTTCCAGCACTCAGAACATAGTGAATATCGGCATTTTGAATATTCATTTTTTTCACTTTGTATGTTTTGTTTTTGCCCTGTGGGTCTGCATGGTGAGTGTAAAGGTTCATCACACTAACTGATGTATCCTGTTAACAAACATAAATAAATAAATGGGAATAGGAGGTTCTATAAATGCATCGATCCTACGACCTGTGAACCTTGCCATCATTGTATCAGACATCATAAGGGGTATTGAAAACAGCATCTACCTATCTGAACATGACATTATATAGAAGGAACGGTGGTGGATGGACAAACAAGCCCTTGTAGGTACTTGAGAAGCCTGTTTGAGCTGAGAAGTGCCTTTGGAGGTTTAATGTAGGGTAATTCAAATGTACTTTCATGATCCCATAATGGAATACAACCTAAGAGAAGTGACTCTGAAAATTGCAGTTGAGGAGAAAAGCTTTGATATGGTAGTAATTGTGTGGATATATTGCTTATCCTTTAGGGCTAGAAAAGGTTTTTGGTTATTTGCCACGTTTTATGTAAATAAAGAAGGCAGACGTGAAATGAGGCAGATAGAGTAACTATTGTTGGGAGTTCTGAAGTGGAAGAAAAAGCCCCTACTGCATTTAAGAGTTGTGAAGTGCAAAGTTCTCACAGTGAGTGACTACTGTAAAGATAATGACAATCTGCTAAGATTTGTTATAATGTAGAGGCATGGGAAAGAGAAGGCCATAGTCTAAAGGCTAATGTTCCAGTTCTGTTTTCATCCTTTCTGATGGTGTTTTCCAAACTGAATTTTATGTTGCCTAAATAAAACACATTTCATTTTGTTATAAAAATTAGATTAAGTATACTAATAATGCAACCTGAAGCACAAGCCTTATGTTTAAATACTTAACTGTTGCGCTAATTCCACTTGAAATGCTATTATTTTGTGTGTGTGTGTGTGTGTGTGTGTGTGTGTGTGTGTGTGTGTGTGTGTGTGTGTGTGTGATATAGACAGAGAGAGAGAATGAGAGAGAGAGAGCGAGAGAGATTTATAAAATTAACAAATAACATTGATTGCTATTTGGCTATATATCAGTTTTAATTTGTCACACAAAGACAGTTAGTGCAGCCCACAAAGAGCTCGCATTCAGTCACAAATTCATTCTCCCTTAGAAGAATGAAACTCTTTTTTTTTTCTGCTGCTTTTATTGTTAATAGTTTAGTACCAGGGCTGTAAAATGTAATGTGCTTTAGCTCAAGGCCTAATGTCTTAGAACAGACGTGAGTGTCTATGTAAACATCTGATGTTCATCGTGTTACCCTGCTGCAGTCATCACACTTGGGGTTATCCTGCCGTCAGGCGGTCCCGCAGTCGGCCCGAATTCCCAAAGTCTTGGTCCGGCGTCGGTTGCTGTCGCTTCTTCCCTGACGTCAGTGCGCCAGGGGTGTATAAGAGGCATCCGACGACATTTTCTTCAGTCTTTCTTGCCGTGCGGTGCCCGAAGCAGAAGCAGTTCACAAGTGCCGGTCGGCCGACACCTGAGATTTTCGAATCGAGTTTCAGTCCGAAGTCTTCAAAGCTAAGTACCCCGTTGGGGAACCTTTTCTTGCCTCAGTCCGATGTCAGAAAAAGTTAACAATTGCATTTCTTGTGGGAAGCAAATGCCTCATAAGGACTTTCATTCTTATTGTATACCTTGCCTAGGCCCAGACCACGACGTTACTGGTTGTCGGTTTTGTGCTAGGTTCAATAAGCGAACTATAAAGCGACGCTTTGATTTCGCACGACACTACTTCGGTAGGAAATTTAATTACACTATGCCGTCAGAGCAACTGACTACCGGCGTGCATAAAAAACGCAAAGATAAAGACAGGCAGCCTAGAGCCAAGCCAGATTCCGAGGCCTCGGCTGGGCCGGTCGCCGGTTCTCCGGTTTTCAGTGAGGCGCCTACGCAGCCCCTGGCCACCGTGGAATTGGAACCCCAGACCGCTTCGGATTCTCTAGCAGAGAGTTCTAGGCTGACACAGCCATTTTCTTTAGGCCCTACCGATGACATTGCAGAAGGAGAAGCCGGTGCTGTAGAAACACCTTCGGTTTCAGAAGGTGTCTTCAGACCGACTACTCTCACCATAAAGTCTTATGCTAAGCTTAAGACTCCTCTAAAACCAAAAAAGACTGCACTTCAGTCTCCAGTTCAAGGACCCATGCCTAAGAAACAGATGCTTAAAATGGCTGAAAGTTTGATTTCTTTAATCAGGGGTTCCCAACCCCCCCCCCCCCCCCGACAAAAGGCCTAGACAAGAGGAGGATTATGCCTCCTCTGATCAAGTGTCTATTTCCTCAGGCTCCTCTGAGGAGCAGGATTACTCCTTTCCCCCTTATGAAGATTCTGATGCTGAAGATTCCATTCCCTCAGCTTCTCCCCCTGAAGACTATTCCTTTGGGGAAACCTTACATACCATAAGGGAACATTTCCACTAGGAAGGTCAGGACTACTCCGACTCAAAGAAAAGGCTCCAGGAGTTTCTTTTACTCCCCCAGCACCCCCCAGTTTTAGACATTGTGGATGATGTTTACTAAGAATCTAGTCTAAATCCAGATTCTCTGCCTCCTGCTCCAGCCAAACCAGATAGATACTATAGAGTGCCTGACTCACACAAATTCCTTTACAAAAGCCCTGTTGCTGATCCAGAGACAATCACCCAGGGTCTCAAAGGGGCTAAGGCTTCTATGGCTAAAAATCCTGTACCCTCTGAAAGGGACTCCAGAGCACTAGATAGGTGGGGGAAGAAGGTTTACACCTCAGCTACTCTAGCTATGAGAGCACTAAATTGTCAATTTCACATGCTTAAATACCAGCAATTCCTAATGTCTCAAATAAAACAAAAGATGAACACACTCCCTCAACAGTCTGAGTTCAAGGAAATGCAGGATCTGTTGCATGCAGCTGAACAGGTGGGCAAACATACTTTACAATGTGGATTTGATTCCTTGGAAGCTTCCTGTAGAGCAGCTGTTACTGGGTCTGTTATACGTAGACATGCTTGGTTAAAGGAACAAACTGCCTGATCATGTTAAAGCAAAGTTACTAGATGCACCCTTACAGCAGGATGCCTTATTTGGGGTTAAAGCAGAAGAGATTTTAAAGAAAATGGAGAATAAGGCAAAATCTATGCAGACGGTCAAAGATTTCTTACAGGTACAGCCCCCACGCTTCAGCAGAAATTGGCCAACAAAAAATTGGTCCTTTCCAGCTTCTGACAGACCACAGAGGGATAAATACAGGTGCCCAAGGGGTAGAGGACAAGCACAAATCCCTTACAAACCTCGACAATGGGGCACTGCAACACAGAAGGGAGGAGAAGACAGGTCCCAAACTACTAGAAGGCAAACAAAATGACTTAAACCTCAAACTGCCAAGCAAAACTGTCTTGGCAGCTCCCTTGGGAGGAAAATTAGCACTTTTTGCAGACAACTGGTGCATCGTCACAGAGGACAAATGGGTCCTAGACATTATCTCACAAGGATACAGATTCCATTTCCACACCTTGCCAAGGATAAAAGGAATGCCAAACCTGCCACAAAATCAATGGGCAGAGGCACAAAAACAAATTGCAGCTCTCATGGACATGAGAGCCATTCAACTGGTACCTACACAGGAGCAAGGCCAAGGATTTTACTCAAGGCTCTTTCTAGTCCCCAGAAAGGACAATGCTTGGAGACCCATTCTGGACCTTTCAATTCTAAACACCTTCTTGCAAGTACCCAAATTCAAGATGCTAACACTACAGCAGCTTCTTCCCATGTTGGGCAAGACAGCTTGGCTAGTAACGTTGGACCTCAAGGAGGCATACCTGCATGTCCCTATCAGACAAAATTGCAGAAGATACCTCCGTTTCATTGCAGGTTCAGCCCATTACCAATTCTCTGCACTGCCCTTTGGCTTATCTACTGCACCCAGGGTCTTCACAAAATGCCTGGCACCAGTAATTGCATACTGCAGACAAAGAGGAATTCAAATATACCTATACCTGGACGACTGCGTCATCCAAGCAGAAAGCAAGGACATTCTCTTACAACATCTGGCTTTTGTAAAACACCTTCTAAGTTGCCTAGGGTACACAGTAAACGAAAAGAAATCAAAACTAGTGCCCTCACAAAATATGACATTCCTGGGTGCCAGCTTGAATGCAACGGCCCAGATGGCTTATCTGGCGCCAGACAAACAACTACAACTAACTCAATACTTCAAAACAATGGCAACAAAGATCCAACTCCCTGCAAGAAAAATTCTGAAGGCCTTGGGCTTCATGGCATCTTGCATACTACTAATATAATTTGCAAAATTGCATATGAGGAAATTACAATGTTACCTAAAAAGCGTATGGACTCAACACAGCCACAACTTGGAAACAATGATACCTCTCATTCCCTGCCTTCAACAGGAGTTTCTATGGTGGTCACAGGCATGTCACCTCAACAAGGGTCAGCCTTACACCTTACCCCCAGCCAGGCAAGCTATGACAACAGATGCATTGGACTACGCCTGGGGTGCACACATGGCAGGATGGTGCGTTCAAGGCATATGGACTGCAGATCAAAGGAATCTGCACATCAATCAAAAAGAAATGCTAGCTGTACGGAATGCCTTGACAGCCTTCAAGGACCTCTTACATCCAGGACAGCTTACAATAAGGACAGACAACACCACAGTAATGTGGTAAATAAACAAACAAGGGGGTACACACTCCTACCCTCTATGCAGGCAAGCAATGACCTTGTGGAGCACAGCACTGGCTTACCAAGTTCAATTACAAGCTCAATTCCTGCCAGGAAAAAAAAACACATTGGCAAACGACCTAAGCAGAAACATCATGGATCCCCACGTATGGAAACTGGATCCACAAGTATTTGCAATGATAAATCAAAAATGGGGGCACCCAGACATAGACCTGTTTGCCAGCCCCCTAAACTATCAGCTAACAACATTTTGTACAAGGACATTTCACCATCAAGCTTGGAAAGTGGACGCACTTTCATTCAGTTGGAAAATGCTGACAGTATACGCCTTCCCTCCGTTGCCCCTTCTCACAAAGGTGCTATTGAAAGTCAGGATGGAGAGACCCCGAATGATACTCATTGCCCCAGACTGGCCACGCCAGCACTGGTACCCACTATTAAGGAATATGCCTCAGGGCCCACCATGGATTTTACAACAAATTACTCATCTGCTCACACAGCAAGACAGTCAGATTCTACACAGCCAGCTCAAAACCTTAAATTTGGCTGCATGGCAAATCACCTAGGCAACCAGCCAGCTCCTCTTTCACAAGCTGTTATGGATGTTATTCTGGAAGCCAGGAGGCCCAGCACCAGGAAAGCCTACTCAGACAAATGGAAAAGGTTTTGCGCCTGGAACCAAGCTAAAGGCCAAAATACCCTTCAGCCTGACATACCTCAGATTCTACAATATTTAACTGAGATGTTACACACAGGGCTTTCTTTTTCATCTATTAAAATCCACGCCTCAGCTATTTCAGCTCACTACAACATGGATCCTCCCTTATTTTCACATCCACTTCTAAGGCAGTTTCTCAGAGGGGCCAAAAACATTAGGCCTCCCAGGAGGGCACCAACACCAACTTGGGACCTCAATTTTGTTCTGGAAAAACTTACGCTGCCTCCTTTTGAACCAGCCTTCTCAGCTGACTTAAAGTTTATATCATGGAAGACTGTCCTGCTGCTAGCAATTACTTCAGCCAGGAGAGTCTCAGAGCTTCAGGCACTAATGGCAGTAGAGCCTTTCCTCATTTTTCATCAAGACAGAGTTTCTCTACGAACTAACCCCTCCTTTATGCCTAAGGTGGTATGCAGTGTGGCTCTAAATCAAACCATCCATTTACCCACCTTCTTTCCAAATCCACAGAGCAAAGGAGAAAGACTCCTGCATTCCTTGGACATTCACAGGCAGCTACATTACTACTTCGATAAAACTAAGGTTTTCAGAAAATCTGACAAGCTTTTTGTATCCTATGCTACAGCATCACAAGGAAAGGCTATCTTAAAACAGACCATTTCCAAATGGATAGGACATTGCATACGTTTTTGCTACACCCACCATGGAAAACCAGTTCCTGCTAGCATAAGGCCCCACTCTACCAGGGCAGCAGCTACATCTGCAACCTTCCTCAGGGGGGTGCCAACCAAGGATATTCTGGAAGCTGCAACTTGGAGTTCAGTACACACCTTCACCAAACACTATCACTTACCTCTTTACTCTAAGACTAGAGCTGGCTTCGCCACTGCAGTTTTGCAGGGCCTTCTAGCCTCCTCTAACCCTGTTTGACTCCACCTCCCATCCTTAGCTTTGGGATTCTACCCAAGTGTGATGACTGCAGCAGGGTAACACGATGAACATAGTACAGTTTTGTACCTACCATAAATGTAGATGTTCGAATGTATACCCTGCTGCAGTCCAGGTTACCCTCCCTCCATCCCCTCTGATCTAACTAAAGCCTTTCAATACCTTAAAATCTGATACAACCTTTGTGGTGTATTTGCTTATAGCTGGAGGGATGTTTTGTTTGTGCTAAACTTTTATTATTGGTACTATCTACTGACCACCTTTTGGGGGGGCACCTGACATCTGGGACAAGAAAAACTGAAGAAAATGGCATTGGATGCCTCCTCTATACACCTGGCGCACTGACGTCAGGGAAGAAGCGACAGCAACCGACGCCGGACCAAGACTTTGGAATTCGGGCCGACTGCAGGACCGCCTGACGGCAGGATAACCCCAAGTGTGATGACTGCAGCAGGGTATACACTCGAACATCTACATTTATGGTAGGTACAAAACTGTACTTTTGTACATAATGTGGGTAAACATGTATACATACGTGTATTTGAATATGCACATGGAAAATATGTATATATGATTGTGTGTATGTAGTACCCACACACACACACATCTTGTAATGATTGGGTGTAACTACTTTGCATAGTTCAAGTATTCTGTCAGGTCAGCCTTGGGTTTTATGAGAAGTTATTCCCCTCCAACTAGTGTCAACATTCTCAAACTCCAGCGATCTTTACAGAAGCCTCAGACAGGAAATGGAGCCTCCTTTGGCTCTTTCAAGGTTCAGGGTCTCTGGCCATCAGAGGTCAGACCACATCAATGTAAGGGAAGAGGGCTGTGTCTCTAGTTCATGACACCTTAATGCCCTGCACCTTGTGAAGGGAGTGTATGTGTAATGTACAATACCTGTAAGTACTAATGGCTTTGGTACACTGGCTGGACATTGGGCTATCTCTGACAGGAGATCCCTTACATTATGAATACTGCAATACTGAAGAGATGGACATCTACTGTTATGATAAAATCAAACGCAGATGTACTTTCTGTGGTGCCATGGCCTAATCCCCTTAGTATGAATACCTGTCTGTGCCTCCCTTGAAAAGTGTCCACTGACATACTGAGTGTAACCAATTGCTTGGGAAGTGAAATGCACATCAGAATGTTTTAAAGTTCTTGACCACAGGATTTTGTGATGTAGACAAACAACTGTAATATGACTCATTCCTCATTGCTTGGTATGTTGCTAACAAATAGGTGGGAGGAAGGGCTCAGTAATTGTACTATTTTTACTGAGTAAGTGAATGGCTGGAAGACGAGCTATCTAGTTTGACATTTCTGCTTGTCATTATTATTATTATTAGTAGTAGTAGTAGTAGTATTATTATTAGTAGTAGTAGTATTATTATTAGTAGTAGTAGTGTTATTATTATTAGTAGTAGTATTATTATTATTAGTATTATTATTATTATTATTATTAGTAGTAGTAGTAGTATTATTATTAGTATTATTATTATTAGTAGTAGTAGTATTATTATTAGTAGTAGTAGTATTATTATTATTATTAGTAGTAGTATTATTATTATTAGTAGTAGTATTATTATTAGTAGTAGTATTATTATTATTAGTAGTAGTAGTATTATTATTAGTAGTAGTAGTATTATTATTATTATTACACTCGGTAGCTGCCTGAGTGAGATAAAGGTTATCACAAGGTGACTACTGACAGCATGGAGCTACCATATTTTTGTGCATTTCTCCTGGCTTTGTCAGTCGTGTGTGGAATTTAGGTGGGAGGAAGGGCTCAGTAATATGTAAGTGTTATACTATTTGACTGAATGGCTACGGCCTTATAACAGATTATGACTCTGTGTTACATAACAGCTGCAGTAGGTAATATAATGAATGCCTACTCAACAGGCAATTATCACCTGTGTCTGGGCATGCAAAACTTTGCAAGTCATTAGCACAGTGCAGTTACAATATAGCACTAGTCATTATCACTTTTCAGGCAAAATGTCACTGTTATTCACATAAGTAGAAGTCGTTATCACATTGATGAATGTTATTATTTACTGCCTCCTGAGACTCTTTGGCTCAGTCTCATAGTGCTACTGTCCTAGGCAAGCGTGACCTTGGGGGTGCCACTGTGGTGCAATGTTTCCCTCCGGGAAAGGGCACATACAAAAAGACAAAGCCTGGTTTCAGTCTTGGTCTTTTCACATGTTGTCTTGGTGTAGCTCTCCAGTCATTCTCCCTCCCTTCAGGTGTAGTCAATGTATGCAGATCAGGGCAAAAGGGTTTACATTAGCTCCTCCCTTCCATCTTTATTGGCATTGCCAGAAGGACACATGTAAATGGAAATGGAAAAGGCAGAGGTAAAGTTGAGTGCCTCACCCTGCTTTTTCCATGTACATGTGCCCTCTCTGTGGCCCCTTGTCAGTTACCGGCCAAGTCTTTCAGCACCAATGCCAGGAAGGTCCCTTTTCAGTTTTTTTTGCCATCTTCTCTTGTGTTGGTGGGTGCATCGCAGGGGACATACCCAGCCACCTTGGATCTTGTGATCGACCTGGATTGCAGTTGGGAACTTGGAGACTCTTCAGCTCAGTCCCATAGTGCTGCTGTCCCAGGTAAGCTTGGCCTTGGAGGTGCCACCGTGATGCACTGTTTCCATCCAGGAAAGGACACATGCAAAAAGACAAAGCCTGGTTCAGTCTCGGTCTTTTCACATGTCGTCTTGGTGTAGCTCTCCACTCAGTCTCCCTCCCTTCAGGTGTGGTCAATGTATGTAGGTGAGGGTAGTAAATGTATGAAGGTCAGGGCAGCAATTAGTGAGTTACTTCAGTCCCACATCCCTTAGGTCCATTGCTGAATGGGCACATGTAAAGAGAAAAGGCAGAGGTATGTACCCCTGAAGTGTCATCACCACTTATGTACCTAATGCAAAGAATACTGCCCCTGTGGATAGGATGGAAGATTGGATGGGCTAACCAGGTAATGCATATGATATACATACATACATGCACACACACACACATATATATATATATATATGTGTGTATTCTTCCAATACATCTGTCAAATATCAGTAGTAATCTGTATGCATTTTCTTTCCTCTGTAGGTTTTTCCACTGTCTGACACTGACATGGCTTCACGACCAGGAGAATCACAAGTGAGAGTGTGGGTATGTGGCCATTCCTACATTCACTGGGCTGCCAGCCATGCCTCCAAAACTGAAAACCGGTACAACTTGAGCTTCCCCACATCCAGTGTGAAGGTATACTGGACTGCAAGAAGAGGTATACATTGGAGCGGACTACTGCAGTTGTTGAAGTGTTCCATTTACCCTGAGCCCGACATTCTTGTGCTGCACATTAGAGCGAATGATGTCATCTGTCAACCACTCGGAAGGCTACAGTTTCAAATCACAGCAATTTTTGAACACCTGAAGTCTTGGTGGTCATGCTGTCATTTTGTGTGGTCTGATATAATTCCTCGACAGATATGGAAAACAGCAAACAATCAACGGGCAGCTCACAAGGCCAGATGTTTACAGAATGGGTTCATGCATGGCTTAATGCACAGGGTCGGTGGATCTACAATCTGCCATGACAGCATCACCACTGAAGATGTTCACCTGTTTAGAAGGGATGGCGTTCACCTAACTGAGGAGGGCATTGCGTTGTTCTTGATCAACCTCTACAGTGGCGTGAGGAAAGATATGCAGGATTGGTAACATGCAGCTTGTGAGAAGAATGGAAAACACCCATGACCAAGTAGGACCAGCATAGTAAGTAAAACACTATTATGAAAAGTGTTGTGTAAAATATTTTTATCTGAGTTTGGCAAATAACTGTGGTAAGGAGCTGGTGAGGATGCTAAGAAAGCACAACTGTTTCAGGAGAGTGCTACCACGTACAATCTGATATGTCAGTGACCATCCTGCAATACTTTTTTTAGTCTGCTTTTATCAGGCATGTGTAGAGTTTAGATGGCAGGAAGGGCTTACTAATACAGAACTTGATCCCTTAGGTCCATTGCTGAATGGTGACATGTAAAGAGAAAAGGCATAGGCAGACTGCTGACACTGAAGGAGGCCTTGAGACTGCAGTAGTATCAGTTGTCTGAGTGGGTAGCCAGCACAGCTATCGGACAGATGAGATGGCCTTGCCTGTCACTGAAGTCCCATGCCTATCCTGGGTTCATTAGTGGAGTGGTGGTCCTTACCTTGCTTTTTACAATCATATGTGCCTACATGGTAAAACAACTGCTTCTGAATGCTGTGCACATGTACATATATCAGTTTTGTTAGGACTCAGTTTATAGAAGTTATGATTTTTTTTTCATATTTTGGTAAATAACTTTGCTAGGGAGCATGTTAGTGTGCCAAGTAATACCTCATGTTGAAGACAGTATTGCTTGTTTCAACATGGAAAAAAATTGTGCCTGTATGTTGGACACATATGCAGATATATGTTTGTTTCGGACTTAGGTTATGGAAAATGAGTTTTTTCATATTTTGGTAAATAACTTTGCAAGGGAGCATCTGAATGTGCTAAATAATACCTCATTTTGAAGACAGTATTGCTGGTTACAACATGGTAAATGAATTGTGCCTGTATGTTGTACACGTGCAGATATCAAAGTTTGTTTCGGACTTAGGTTATGGAAATTGTTTTTCTTTTCTTCATATTTTGGTAAATAACTTTGCAAGGGAGCCTCTGAATGTGCTAAGTAATACCTCATTTTGAAGACAGTGTCTGTGCCGTGTACACATGTACAGATATCACAGTTTGTTTAGTCTTGTACAAATATGAAAATTATACATTTCCAATACTTCTCATTATTATGCCCATATCTTTGCAAGGGAGCATGGTAATCACACAAATGATGCATCATTTTGAAGCTGACATTCAGATGCACAATATGTACGTTCTGTCTGATATGTAGGTTCTGTCTGTTACAGGTGATGAGATATTATGCTTTGTTTATTTATCATTTATGTGAAATAATATATTAATCATATTTCTGTGAATATCTCATGAAAGGAGCATCACACAGTAATGGTTAAGGTATTATTTTAAAGCTGACATTCATACTAACAAATTAAATTCAAATTGTATGGCTCTGCATGGTACATTGACCAAGATATTGTGCTTTGCTTTTCCAAAAAGGTAAAGAATATGCACAATATCAGCATTCCTTGCCAAATATTTAATAATGACTTTGATATGCACTATCAACATTTACACTGTTGGAAAGGTCAGTGCCTGCTGAACAACTTCCGCGTTTACATTTTTAGTCTAGCTCTTAAAAGAGTTTTGAACATTTGTTTTCTGTATGGTATTACAAATGCATTTTCTGAAAAAGAGCTCAGGCTGCACTGTTCCTATGGTGGAATTAAGCAGGCAGCTTTTCCTGAGCTGCTCCGGAGTGAATGAGTTAAGTGTATTACTATTTTTATTATTTTCACAACTTCCCATTCCACTATTACCATATATGTTTTTTAATGTTAAGTTTCTTCCAAAACATCTTAAATCCATAGTGAATTCACTCAAGGATGAATAATGTAAAGATGGTATAAAGCTTAGTCCTTTTTCTAGCAGACTTTTTTCATATTCACTCAAGGCATGTCCAGATATATTAAACACTAACAAATTCTCTGCTGCCACTGTTATACTTTCCTCTTTTTCCTTTCCCTGCTCATAGAGAGAGGTTGTCGTACATTCTTCGCTTGCCGAAAAAAGGAAGCTGTTGATGCAGCGATAAATGTGCTGCTCCCTCCTTTGGTTTAGTTCCCTTACTAATCACTTGTTCTTTCTCTGTTGCTTGTTCAGTTATATTACTTTCTAAGAGCCCCACCGGTTGATCCGTTTGTTCCATTAAATCAGGAACTTCTATGATTTCATCTACTGCCTCTTGAACACACTCATTCCTCCTAGTCTGTTGCTTTTTACCACTTTCAAGTACTTTGGCTTCTACTAATAGCCCTGTTGATTTCTGTGCCCCTTCCACTGATTGAGGGTGTGGTTCCCTTGCAATTGTGGTTTGTTTATTAACTAATGATGTAAGCGGTTTCCGTTCTTTGGGCCATTCAAAGAGATGGCCCTTTTTAAAATCGTTGAAATCCCTAGTCAAATTTCCACTTTTTATGTTCTTCAGTTTCATCTCATATGCTTCCAGTCTGTCCTGTTGTACTCCCAACCTTACCAGATTATTATCTGATAGTTGCATCAGCTCTAGTTCTTTTTGTTTACTCTCAATTAATCTTGCTGTTTCATCCTCTTGGGGCTTGAAAAAATCTATTAGCAACTTCATGAAATTAAAGCTAGTGTCTATGTTTAATTTCTGCCATTTGGCTACTAGTTCCAGGTAGGTATTGCTATATGTTGGCATCTACATCTAATGAACCCACCGATGCAACCAGTTGTTAATGGACATGGATGGGTGACTGAGCCGATTTCTATATATGTAGAAGATGAACTGAAAAGACTTCTATTGTATGCGAGAACGGTGATTAAAGACTCAGGAGATTTTTTAGAGTCTATATGAAGGCGTATCAGTAAGAAAGACTTACAAAGGATTAATAATGGCCACTTTAGATGTAAATAGCCTTTTTACATCCATAGCAAATGACTGTAGACTTGAAGCAATCAGACAATTTGGGCATAAGTACAAGGCTGTTAATAACATCAACTTAATATGTAGCCTTTTGGATGACGTTCTACATAATAATGCTTTTGTATTTGGGAGTGAATACTATTGGCAGACATCTGGAGTGGCCATGGGGACCCCATGTGCCAACAGCTACACTAACATAGTGTTGGCACAATGGGAGGAATAATGGAACTCGGATCCTGTTAACATTTGGAATGACAATATTGTTTTATATAAATGTTTTGTTGATGGCGTCTTCAAGGAGATGAAAATTCCTTAAAGAATTTTGAAACCTATCTAAGTGGAACCACATCCTTTTAGAGATTCGAGATGAGCATATCAGGAGAATCGATTAGCTTCTTGGATATACAATTAAAATTGGTTGAACAGCTTGGTATCAATACTCTCATGCATAGGAAGTCAACATGGCGTAATCACATGCTACATAGGAGCAGTATGCATCCTAAGCATATTTTTAATAATATAGCAGAAAGCCAAATGGTTCGTGTTTCCAAACTATGCACTGAGGAGGAAGATTTTGAGAAAGAGCATGAAAAACTCATTCAGAATTTTGTGGAGAGAGGATACAAGGAAAATGAGGTTATGAGAAATATGAATAAAACCATGAATTTGCGATCTGGGAAAGGAAGACCGTATTACTCTACCCAGATAAGTAAGAAGGATGAGGGTAGTAAGAACAAACAGAATAAAATGAGGTTATGTTTGACATATAGCAGTGACAATTCAACAGTATGTTGTTTGTCTTTTCGGCTTTAACCCGGTTAGGGCTCGCCACAGTGGAATTCCGGTCCGCTAATGATTGGCAGCAGATTTTTATGGTACCGAGTTGCCAGCCCGACGCCCATCCTTCAGCGAAGGCACGCTCATTCACGCATGTCTTTCGAAGGCCACTCTACCGCGGGGAGGACACGTAGACTCCACACAGAAGGCACTGCAGCCGAGAATCGAACAGGAGAACCTCTTGCTGTGAGGTAACAACGCTACCGCTGTACCACCACGGCTTATGCAGTTCAACAGTATGTGAGATAATAAAAAAGAATTGGCCAGTAGTGGTCTCAGATGGGAAGTTAAGAGAAATAGTGGGAGATACCCTTAGTTTATCTTACAAGAACAGAAAAAATCTGAAAAGGTTATTGTGCTATCAGAACAATACAAATCAAGACAAAGAACTGTTGGCCAAGAAAGGAACTCATAAATGTGGGTTCTGTAAGGCCTGCCACATTATTAAAGTTAATAGCACATTTGTACATCCAGCGACCAAAAAATAATATATATTTAAAGGCTTTGCCAATTGCAGAACTAAAAATGTTATATATGTGGCCCGGTGTCAATGCTGTTCTGCTTTCTATATAGGGAAAACAAACAGAATGTTGAAAGAGCGTACTCTTAGGCATAACCAAGTTATTAAAAACTTAGTAGAAACGAATGCACTTTACAGACGCATTAAAATCAATGCAGGACACAATTTCAGGTTTATGGTTATAAATAAATTAGTTGAGACATCAAGAGGAGGGGACCATAGTTAATCGCACTGAAATTGAAGAGAGTAAGTGGATTATGAATTTAAGATCGGACCTGAAGCCAGGACTGAATCAGATTGTTCCTATTAAGCCAATTCTGAAAGGGAGGGCTTTAAGAAAGTGAAGTGCATGTACTGAAAGAAGGGTGTGACGGAATTGCAGCTTCCTATTGGTTGTTTGAATCTACAGAGCTGACTAAAGGATTATTTAAATAAATGAAAGCTGCTCTTTACAAAGAATTTGAAAAAGGTTAAAACAACTGAAAGTGCTTATTCACTTAGCAGCTGGACATTTAGGATTTTAATACAAGCAATAAAGTGAATTAGTTTTTAATTTTTTACAATTTTATAACTTCGGCTTTGGTGGCAGTTCATTTTGTTTCATTTAAGCTATTGCCCTTACCATGGTGAGTCATCAGATGTTAGGCCGTTTTTATGTAGTATAACAGTTATAGTGTAATTTGTATTTTGTTGACAGGAGGGATAGTTTTTCAGGGCTTAATCATGCTGCATATTATATCCAAAGGATAAAACCACCTGTAGGGCAGTTTCCGTGCTGGTGTTGAGTAGCAGCTGTCACTTTTCATTTCCCAGCTGATGGATTCCTGTACAGTAATCCTTCGACCTCACTGGGATGTAGATTTAGACATCCTGAGATACCTTTCTGTTAACTGTAGTGCTGCTTGCAGAATGTCTTGAACTATATCTGTTGAGGAAGCTGAGCAGAGGATGACTCTGTGACTTGTTTATTCTAGTAAGTGCTTTGTATTGTGGTCCTCAAATTCATAGGAAGTAGCACAAATCTGTGGGGTACCCTACAAGGCACACTCCTAGAAGCTGAGTGTGATGTGTTGCATTTGACCCTTACCGAGTGGTTAGAGAGTATTTTGTTGTTCTTGTTGTTTTTAGGGCACAGCCTTCATCCTTTAACATTTCACAGTGATGATATATTGTTCATTGAATTAGAGAAACTTTGTAATTTTTAGAGAAATAGCACCTGCTGTTTGTCTAGCTTGCTAGAATGTTATCCGTCATCTGGTTTAGTGCCATACCTGTGCCTTTACTGATGAAGCAGTGATGGAAATATGCTAGGAAACCATACTGATCCAAGGGGTGGTTGAGTTTGTTATGCACCACTTTCTGTGGAGCATTTGCTGTTGGGCATAGTTAGGACATGTGACATTCATGATCACCTTTCTTTTGTACCTCCTTTGAAAAATGGTGCAGCATCTGCTTTTTTCCACAGCTCAAGACTCCTTCCCTGTAGACCTTTTGAGTAAATAGTGGTTTTAGCAGTTGGTGAAGCTGTCATCCTGGTAATGTATGGAGAAACATCTTCCACTGAGGCTGATAATTTGCACTTCCCTGTTACTTTATTAACTTTCAAGAAGAGAACCGGCAATTTTAAACTGGAGTGGGTGGGTCTATTTGTTAAGGTTGGAATTGGTCATAGCACTGAGTGGTCTGTTAGAGAGTAGTACAACCACACAAACCTGCTCTGTCAGTTATGCCCCAGGTCAGAAGGATGCAAAAGGACCACATCATGGTACCCCAAGTACAGTTTGCAGGTGGACGCTATGCTGCCCCATATCAGTGGTTTTGCTGTATGCCTGAGTACAGTTTGCAGGTGGACGCTATGCTGCCCCATATCAGTGGTTTTGCTGTATGTCCAAGTACAGTTTGCAGGTGGATGCTATGCTGCCCCATATCAGTGGTTTTGCTGTATGTCCGAGTACAGTTTGCAGGTGGATGCAATGTGCCCCACATCAGTGGTTTTGCTGTATGTCCGAGTACAGTTTGCAGGTGGACGCTATGCTGCCCCATATCAGTGGTTTTGCTGTATGCCCGAGTACAGTTTGCAGGTGGACGCTATGCTGCCCCATATCAGTGGTTTTGCTGTATGCCCGAGTACAGTTTGCAGGTGAATGCTATGCTGCCCCATATCAGTGGTTTTGCTGTATGCCTGAGTACAGTTTGCAGGTGGACGCTATGCTGCCCCATGTCAGTGGTTTTGCTGTATGCCCGAGTACAGTTTGCAGGTGGATGCTATGCTGCCCCATGTCAGTGGTTTTGCTGTATGCCCGAGTACAGTTTGCAGGTGGACGCTATGCTGCCCCATGTCAGTGGTTTTGCTGTATGCCCGAGTACAGTTTGCAGGTGGACGCTATGCTGCCCCATGTCAGTGGTTTTGCTGTATGCCCGAGTACAGTTTGCAGGTGGACGCTATGCTGCTCCATGTCAGTGGTTTTGCTGTATGCCCGAGTACAGTTTGCAGGTGGACACTATGCTGCCCCATGTCAGTGGTTTTGCTGTATGCCAGAGTACAGTTTGCAGGTGGACGCTATGCTGCCCCATGTCAGTGGTTTTGCTGTATGCCCGAGTACAGTTTGCAGGTGGATGCTATGCAGCCCCATGTCAGTGGTTTTGCTGTATGCCTGAGTACAGTTTGCAGGTGGATGCTATGCTGCCCCATGTCAGTGGTTTTGCTGTATGCCCGAGTACAGTTTGCAGGTGGACGCTATGCTGCCCCATGTCAGTGGTTTTGCTGTATGCCCGAGTACAGTTTGCAGGTGGATGCTATGCTGCCCCATGTCAGTGGTTTTGCTGTATGCCTGAGTACAGTTTGCAGGTGGACGCTATGCTGCCCCATGTCAGTGGTTTTGCTGTATGCCCGAGTACAGTTTGCAGGTGGACGCTATGCTGCCCCATGTCAGTGGTTTTGCTGTATGCCAGAGTACAGTTTCATTACTCTTAGTGATGTAGATGTATAGCAGCACCAAACTACTACGCATCCTTTTTACTAGAATCGACATAAGTCAGCATGGTGTTGTAACACGTTTTTTAAATTTTAATATTGTCACATAGAATTGTCCCTTACTGTTCATTCATTGCCAACTAAAATTCAGTGGTCAAATAAAAATGTGGCAGATTCATTATTTATATTTATTTATTTGTGTTTGCTTACTGGTAAATTAAATAAAGTAATAGCATTTCTCTCCACTATTGCCAGGCTGTACATAGCTAATTCATGCCTTCAGCCATCTCTGCCATGTTTTTCAGCACTTCATACAGGTGGTCTTCTGTCCTTTCGCCATAAGCTACAGCAGGCTTACTGTAAAGTAGCACATTTCACTGTAAGTCACTATAACTGGACTTATCATCGCTTATCTCTGAAACTGGTTAGACTTCTGCCATCAGTTGACTCTAATACAGTTAAAATTTGTTCATTAACTTCTTTATTTCTTTTACAAACCCTCTTTTTCTAGTGTTATTATTTGCTGGAAACTCACTGTATGAGCATAGCCTATCTCATTGGTTGGAAGCTGGTAAACATTCCGTAAAAAAATACCTTTGGCAGTGGTTATTGGTCTATTGCTGTTGTTAAGCTTTGGAGTCCTCATCCCTGATACATCATAAGTACTTACTAGGCTATTGATCTGTGGGGATCTTAAGAAGACTAGCCTTACATTCCCATGGTCATTTTTAGCCCTCATATTTTGCATATGAGTACCCAAAGATGGGCTGAGCAGAGATATGGTGAGACATTTTCATGTTTGCCCTATCAGTAAGGGACAAGGATGCTAAACGAGGGCAGATGAATTTTTAGCCACTCATCCATTCATCCAAATTAAGTTTGGAAAGGGTAATAGAAATACTTTATTTGTGGAGTGGAATCCTGTTCCACAGAAGTGGTATTCTCTGTATTACAAATCTATCCCTTTAACATGATGTATTTATTTTGCAAAACAGATTGGGATTCCTTGACTCAATCCCTTAATTGCCATCCTTAAAAGAAAAACAAAATTTAGGTCTGAACTATAAAATGTCTTCTGTTGCAATGTAAATACCAATATATAGTATTACTTAAACTTTGAGCAGCAGATTTCTTGCCAGATGATCTGACTTTGTCAATCCTGACCTGGACATTTTCTCCTTACCAAATTGCCCTACCTTGTGCTTTTTGTTTCTTTGTACCCGGTCACTATTTTTTATGGTCAGTATTGTTTCACCGTTTCACTCTTTATACATTCCCTCATCTTTCCTGCAGTTATCTTGTGTTATTTAATTGGCTGAGTTGTTTATTGTTGCCCTCACCCTCCCACCTTATCACAGCAGATTATTTAATTAGTATTGTGTACCGTTGCTTCACATTGTGTGTACGTTTGTTCACATGGCTGAGAGGCTGGGAGAATTGTCTGGCTAAATGACTTGCTTACAGTTGCACAGTGAGCAAAGGAAGGCTGAGGGACTCAAACTCTGGACTTCAGGGATCAGCTTGTTAACTGCTCCTGGCCATAATCCTCAGCATCAGAATAAAACTAGAAAGGAAAAAGGACATTATTGTAGCCTGCACATACAGTACTTTATCTGATATCCTAGAAAAGCAAACCTGAATATCTTGAACCAAGGTTTTCAGTTCTTAGTCCTTGTTTCCTTTTGCTAGAAACACCAAAGTGTCATTAAAAGCATGTGGTGTAGCTTTGTATCTGCATATATTGTATCACGGTGGCATTTTTTTTTTCAAACTGCATTGCTGTAGATATTAAAAGGCATAATGCATTCTAATGATGTGTTTCTTCCCGAGTATGAATTAAATGAAAAATGCTCAAACATTATTCTGTTTTTATTGCATAATTAAATGTTAGAAAAAAAAAAGAGTACAAGACAATGTCTCAGTGTCTTTGAACTCACTGGTAAACATTAAAATAAAATGAAATATGCAAACGCTATGTTATTTATGTATCCACTGTAATTATGCTAGCACTCCATTGTTTATTAGATAATGCTTGTTTTGGATTAACAGAAATCTGTTTTTAGAGTGTGTTCTGCACCTACTTTTTTTTTTTTTTTACAAAGTTTGTCAAATGCCTTTATATCAGCACCAGTAATGCATTTATACCATTGTGAAGGGAATGAGTATCTTTATGCAAGTGTTAAATGCTCTCAACCAATCAGGGACTAATTTCAACAGAATCAGTGACAAATCTAGAAAAAAAATCAGGGACACTTTTAAAATATTAGTGCTATTAACTTGAGACATTAACAGAATTGGAGCATATGAATTAATATACATTTTATGACGTAAAAGAAGTCTATAACTCTTAATTGTTGTCATTATTCATTAAGTGTATTTCACCATGTTTCCTCCAAAAGTCACTAGCTTTAGGAGGGATTAAGAGGGACAGAGCTAAAGTTTTAGTCAAAATCAGGGACATCCCAAAAAATTAGGGACAATTGAGAGGTACTTCCTGTCACCCACAAGAGACATATTAACTGCTTGCATGAGATATTAGAAAAAATATAGTTATTGAGAACAGGAAAATGATCACACTTGTTGGGGGCATGCTGTTCAAACCACACATGTATTGAAACTTGCTCATAATTCTGTTGCATTAAAGCACAAGTTGTTTGCTGCATACTCAAAATGCAACTCAGAAACCGGATGATCACATAATAATTATACTGGAACTGAAAACATTGCTGGTTGTGAGTTCATTCTTTTCTTAATAATGAGCCAAAATAGGAAAAAGTTATTTTACTTAATAATTCTGCACAGTCATAGTGGGAAAAATATTTGTCTCATCTAAGATGACAGTAATATTATTATTACAAAAGTCTGGCTAGAATTATTTCCTGTTTGTCAGTACTTCACCTTTAATTTATGTTACACCTACATCGTGTTGTTTGAGCTTTAATTATAATGCAGTGTACTTTATATAAAAGTCTGTATCATACACCAACATAAGATTAGGTGTTAACATTTTAAAAAGAAACTGCTATCCAAAAAGCAAAAAGAATACAGTTAAATTCAAAATGAAAAAAAAAATGCTCAATTCTGTCTTTTATGTAATAATCTCATAAAGATGCAGTTTATGTGATTATTCCAGTTTGTATTCCTTTCGAATATTTATTTGGTGAATTATTAACAGATATTTAAAAGGCTTTCTTTTTACTTTGAGTCCGAAAGAAGTTGGTCTTTTGTATATCCCTATGACCATAATTTTTAGACTTTGAGTTATAACTGTAGTGTTAGAGGAAGGCATTCCTGTATTGAATAATATTGCTCTCCTAAATAATGAAAATTGTGCTATTTGTGTACTCTTTTTGTACTTTATGTACATGGTTTTGCATGTTTCACCAGTAACTATCATGGCAACATATATGACCTGCTTGCCAAGTTGTCTTTCCCAGGCCCTGGAGGTGGGGAGGAAGTAACACCACTCTGTTTTTGGAAGGAGGACACACATGGAGGCTTGCACATGTCATATTCATATAGCTTCACATAGTCACCTCCAAGGTCTGTTGCTGTGTTTTTACTTTTTACATTTCTCAGTGCTTAGTTTTTTTTTTTTTTAATTACCTAAGTGTATTCATAAAGGTTATGGTATGCACTTAAAAAATAGGGTCACGTTGGAGGAGAACCTCCAGTGGTAATTAACACAGTTTCCTTCTTAGATTCCATCAAGGTTGCCAGTACTTTCCCCAATGCATACAGTAACACCTTCCTAAAATTACTGTAATTCTTCTTTGCATCTAGTGGATTACGTGACCCTCCATTTGGCTTCCTCTGTAGCTACAAACTTAAGATACATGAGTGAGCACTGGTTTACCTCATCGCTTGCTTGCATAGCCTTTGCTGAGTAAACTTTCTTTAGAGAAGTCTGGAGCTGGTGTTATTGTCTTGATCTTCAGAGTAACCCCCCTAAAGCTTTTACCATTGTTTTTGGTACTGTGCAGAGACCTAATAATGTTCCCAGTCTAAAAAAGCTCTAACCTCGCTGGACTATAGGTTAGAGCTGTCACTAGATTTCTCAGTTTGGCTAGGTCCAGATGAAGGGCTTGTATAGTCCAAAAGAAGCTGAGCAGACCTGGTGTAACATCCGCTGTTGTCCAGTAAAAGGCGACTTCTCTGAAACTGTACTAACAAGAATGATATTGTGCTAGTCTGAAAGGTCTGGTTCAACAGCTTTGGCCAGGAGTAATGGAATGTTATTATTTTGTATACATCTTGAAAGGATTGTTAGAAATACTAGTGGCAGGTGCTAATCTTACATAGCTTCTCCATCCAAAAAACTCTGTTAACATCTCTGGTAATTGCAGATTTTTTTTTTTTTAATTGTTACAGGAATGTTTCAACTGACCTAATTTTGAACCCCCAACTGGTAGTCATTTGGATAATGTGGGTTTTAATCTGTAATGCTGACAGTGTTGATTTCGTGGTGTGACAGGGCAACATTCGAACTCTCTTCCTTTCAGGGAACAGCCCACCTTCACACCAAATAATGTTTGGTGTTTTCTTGCCATGAGTGGGATCTGTGTTGGTTGTTTGGCTGTGCTGTCTTAATTTCACGAGGCAAAGACTAATTCTAGAATCTTATCAGCCTATTAGGCATTATGTGTAACGCTGAGCATAAGACTATCTATTTGATTTGTAGATATTTGGGGTGGCCTTAATGGAAGGTGGTTAAAAAGAGTTGGGAGCTGTTTAGGTACAACAAACAAAGAGGGAATTTGGCATTGTAGAGATGATTAAGTCATCTGGGGTACTACTGAACTATGAGGGCACCTCTGTTTTATAGTGGGGATTATTAGTTAAGTTGCTTTATAATACTGAATTACTAAAACATTCAGAGTACGAAATGGCACATGGAATGTTGCAATTAGACTAACAGAATAATTTTATTTAATGAAAATGTTTTGATCATAAGTGGCTATACTGAATGCTTTTTGCTATTAATATATTATTATTTCCTATAGTGTGAAGTACAGTAAAGTCGGCCTTCTCATTTAGAGTGTATATATATATATATATATATATATATATATATATATATATATATATATATATATATATATATATATACTGTATGTATATTAGGTCAGCAGTTGCCTTTGCCTGTATTTATTTGTATGGCTTCTGGCAACAAGCTATGAATAAAAGGATGAAGCTGGCACAATCTGGGAAAGTTACATAAAAATGTTTATAACAGAGTAAAACATAAATGAATTATAGAGTCACATTTGTCTGAATACAGAGAAAAATATAAGTTAATTTATGTAACAAAATATTTAACAAAATATTCTGCTTGCAAAAGTAAGCACCGAATGAATCATTTACAGCAAATCCAGCATTCCACTTGTATCCCACTTGCATTTATTCAGACAACTACATAAATGTTGATCGCTGGTCAGAGTCTTGCCAAGAAAAATAGTGTGAGATGAGTAATCTGGTTATGTGTTCATGAACCAAATAAGTAAATGTTATTCCAAAAAGAAATGTGTGGTGCTAGAGCCAGTACTGTTTGGGTTATGTTCAGCTTTCACTTTCATGTCTGATTAGGTGGGGAGACAGGGAGTGAATGAGAAGTATTTCATATGCATGCATGTTCAATGCGACTTTAGTACAATGGAAGGGTTAATTTTTTTGTTCACGTGCAGCACACTGACTTTTGCCACTGGTACCACGGGTACTACTCCTTGTTCTCTGGCACTGGAAATCATGCCTGACTCTTGGATTTCATCAGATACCTTTTTCCATCAGTGTGAGAGGAGATTGAAGCATGCCAGTGCAGTTGTCATGCTCGCCAGTTTTGATATTTTGTATGTTGTCAGCCACTGTTATAAATACCATAGGCTCAGTTCAAAATAAAAATGTGAAAAACTCTGATCTGGGCAAGATGTTTTAAGTACATTTCTTATACTTTCATTAGGATTTGTGTTATATAAATTTGATAGAAATATCTTTTGCTTTTTTGGAGGCCTACAACTTCTCAGCGCATACCATTCTTGATTATTAAGAACTACAAGAAGGAAAGATATGAAAGTTTCATCTGGTGATGCCATAAAAAAGGTGTTTGGGTTTAATATTTAACTGTCATGTTTTGGAACATGACTGCAACCTTAATTGATGTATTAAGAATGTTTTCCAACGGAGGACTTCTAAGATGGCTGCACATTGAGTAGCAGCTTAATTTCAGCTCTCCCAGTGTGAAAACAGAAACTCAGAAGAGAGAGCCAGTAAACTCATATTTTTTGGTAAATTTCAGTGACTGGCTAGTAAGTGCACTGTCTGAAAGCCAGTAAAAAAGAAATTCAGAAAACCTGAAAGAAAATCAATCAATTTAGGAAAAACACTGACTGGGAAGAATTCTGCAGCTGTTCAGCAAAAACAATGCAACTTTGCAAGCTCCAGCTTTAGTGCAAGACATGACTTCCAGTAACCTAGATTAAAAAAATAAGTCAAATGTGCTCAGAGCTGATTTAAATAAATGAAACACTGAAGGGATTATATTAACTAAAATAACAAAAGGCTGAAAAAATGGAAGAAGCTTTAAACAGATATTTAGATGAGGTGATAAAACTGCAAAAATCAGAGTTCGAAACAGAAAGTATGATGGCTGAATGTGAGGCTGCTCAAGAAGAGCTGTTTCAAAAAATAATAGAATTAGAGGACGGACCTCGTAGGGAAAGCCTGAGATCTTCTACTCTGCTAGAAAATCTGGAAGGAACCGATTGTATTAATTTTATGAAAGCACAAATAAGCAACTGGACTGGTATTCCACAGCAGGAGTTATTAATCGAAAGTCAGATTGTGTGTATGATCCAAACCTGGCTGTGAGAAAACAATCTAGACCTTGAATAGTAAAGTACAATCTTACCAGCAGAAGGAGTAGATTCTGACAAAGCTGTGGCAGAAGGACAAAGTGCTAAAAGTGGGAGAAAATGGAGTGTTTGTGGAAAATGATTACTCACTGTACACCAAGGAGTAAATTTATTTCCCTAATTAGGGAATGTCGAGAAGTAGGCATGAGATTCAAACTGCTATACCCAGCTATCTTCAGAATATTAATTCCTGGAGGGATAAAGTCTTTTTTTTTTTTTTTTTTTGATGCAGAACATGCTAAGGAGGAAATACTGAAGTCTGACCGACAAAAATTGAGCTGTGAAACATTAGGGAGATTCTGCTTCTTATTCTTCTGGAAATGAAGGCCACAGAGAGAATGTGCCAGTGAAATTTTTCATGTTTCAATGAAAATGCTTGAGAGACAGAAAAAAGCACAAGAGTTGACTAGAAGAACCAAGAGTACATTGGAAATGAAGCAGAGACTGGATTTGGATGATGGAGATAAATAGGAATAAAACCAGCAACTCAGAAATTGATAAATAAATGTGAGATTACTAAGAACTAATTATATTTGTGATACATGACAGATCAAGAAAACCTGAAAATACTGGACTTTTTTGACTTTCTTAAACTTACAGGGTACTCTAAAATATATGTCTACTTCATGTTAATGTTTGGAAGAACACTTTGGAGAGGGGAAGAGGTGCGAGTGAGTTAACTTAGTAAAACCAAATTTTATTCTTAACAGTAGTATTTTTGTAGTGTATGATAACAATCTGCATTGTATGTCTGCGGTGGTGCAGCAGTAGCTTGTTGCCTCACAACAAGAGGTTCTCCCGTTCGATTCTCAGCTAGTGTGCGGGGAGTGCCTTCTGTGTGGAGTCTGCATGTCCTCCCTGCGGGTCGAGTGGCGTTCTGAAAGACATGCGTGAATGGGCGTGCCTTTGTTGAAGGTTGGGTGTCGAGCTGGCAACTCGGCACTGTGAAAATCTACTGCCAATAATTAGCAGACCGGAGTTCCGCTGTGGCGACCCCTAACCAGGAAAAGCCAAAAGACAACAATGACATGATACAATCTGCATTGTATAAAGTAAAGTTTTCTCAATTATTTTCAAGTGTAATGGGGATATTAAAGTAAACAGATGCCTCTGATTTTTTTCCTTCTTTTCTATTTCTCCTTGTTCAGTTTGAAAAAATATAGACACTGTATCATAAAAAGAAGGAAAAGTCTGGTCAAAAGAGCAAAATACAAGAAAAATATGTGTTTTCTCTCATTCTTGCATAGCGGAATGACTGGATTAAGATCTTGGCTTGAGTTAGTAACTAGTTTTAAGAGAAAGCAAATAAAAAACATTGAATATAATAAAGCTTTCATCTAGCAAATAAATGCTTGTAGAAGCAACTTTGTATCTGATTCTAATGTCTCCATGGAGGCCATCTGATTAAAAGCATTAAAAACAGAATATTTTTTTCTTTCAATGGCTTTCTTTTGATTACTAAGAGATAATGTCTTTGAAAACATTCAAGTGTTTTCCTAATCTGGGAGAGCAGTAAAGATAAGACTAAACCAGACAGCACTTAGTAGGACACAGGCTGTGCCATGCATCTTAGAATGGATAACTTACATTTTAGGTTAACCCAAGTTTGTGAGAGTGGCTATCAGTTAGGGAGAGTTGTTCCTGTTTGGAGAGTAAAATTTTAATATTTAAAGACATATGTATTTGTGTGTGTTAGTATTAAGTTAATACTTGTATTTGTGGGGTTTTTGAGTGCTTTCAATAAAACAAAAGTTTTGAAAGATATGACATAGGCAGGAATGGACATTACAAGAAACAACTGTATAAATGTCAACCTGCCAAACATTAGTGTAGCATGTAACACAAAAGCTGGAACTAGATACTTAACAAAAAAGCTGTTACACATAAAAGGTGGAAATAATATCTTTTTAACATAATGATGCTTACTAGATTATCTTTAAATGTTAATGGTCTCACAGATCTATACAAGAAAGAAAGAGCAGTGAGCTGTATTAAAAACGTAGCGTGCAAATCGCTATGCCACAGCAGACACATTTGGAAATAAATGAACACATGAATTTGATAAAGAAAGGTTTTAGAACAGTTGTTCAGTGAATACCTGGGACAAAGGAAAGCAGAACACTTATATTAATTTCAAGAGTAGCTCCAATACTGATAGAAGATGATAAAAAAAGATACTAATGGTAGATTTGTAGTACTAAGGGGCTACTGGCAAGGGGGGAGGATTACACTGGCATGTGTTTGTATTCCACCTAAAACTGCTATAATGGAGCTTAAGAAAATTCTGGGAGAAATAATCAGGTTTCAGTGGGAAATATTACTTATAGGTGGGGACTGGATTTTTTTTTTTGCAACAGTGAAGATGTGTCTGAGTAGGCCAGAAGGGAAATTATTACAAAGGAGTGTAGATTTTTGAAGACATTTATGAAAATATTTGGCATGGAAGATGTGAATTCAGTAGTAGGAGTTCAGAGTGAATTTACATATTATTCCCCAGAATACAAAAGCTGGGCTAGGATAAACAGAACTTACATATCCATTTAATTTAACGTTTTGATACGCATCCAATAACTATTTCAGATCAAGTGCCAATAATAACTAAAATAAAAACACAGTGTAATGAAATAAAAATAAGACAATGGCAAGTTCCCACCTGTCTCTTGAAAAGAGAGGAATTGAAGGAATGGGTAGTGGTAATTATTCAGGAGTTATTAGAGAAGATAGAAAATATAGCTAGAGAGTGGGATAAAAGTAAAGTGGAGTTTCTAAAAACAGGGTGAAAATAAAAGAAAGTGATATATGGTTAAGAAGTAACAAGAATTATTTAGAGGGACTGACAAATGTTATAAAAGTATTGCAGAATAGGGGGAATCTCGCAGAACAAGAAGAGGAGGAATGTCAGAATGCTAAACAGAAAGTAGGGGATTAACTCGATAATATGCAGGAGTTTAGAAAGACTACTGTTAAGCAACAGTTTTTTGATAACTCCAGAGCATGAAAACTTTTAGCGCAATGACTTAGGCAACAGAAAGTAGAAAGGTGTATCGCCAAGAGATCCTGTGGAAGTACTAGAAATATTTCAGAAATTTCATGCAAATCTATATTAAGCAAAGAAATATGGAAATCACGAAAAGGTACAAATGGAAAGGTTTATGGAAGAATTAAATATGCCAAGGTTAGAGGGAGATGAGACTCAATTACAAACAGTTAGGATAGGAGGAGATAAGATAAAAATGGTGATGCATAACGAAGCCACAGGAAAGTCCCCAGGAATAGAATAAATGATATTCCTGTGGAAGTTTGGAAGCTAAGAGAGAAAGACTTATAAAGCTCTGAAAGGAATTAAAAGTAAGAGGAGTAGAAGCACCAATGTCCTGGAAGAAAGCTGTGGTGGCTGTGATACCTAAAGAGGGTAAAGACCCATCAGATCCAGCTTCATACAGGTCAATTTCAATCCTAAACTATGGTTATAAATTGTTTATGTCTATAATGGATAAAAGGATGTCAAAGATGATGCCAGAATTGATAGATATGGATCAGTGTTATTTTGTGAAAGGGAGGCAAATATATGATAACATTAACGGAACATTGATGATTCAGAGGGAAGCAGAATGTATGAAAATACCAATATTGCTGGTGTGTCTTGATGCAGAGAAAGCATTTGATTGAGTAAGCTGGGAGTTTGTGAGCAGGGCAAGGGAAGCATTTGCATCCCCTGATAAAATTATAAGGTTGATTAGGAGAATATATGAGGGATCAAAGGCAAAAATTGAAGTGGCTCGGTTACTCTCTGATAATTCTGTATGAACAGGGGAACCATGCAGGGGTGTCCTTTTCCCCATTGTTATTTGCATTATATTCGGAACTATTGGCAAAGAAGATAAGGGACTCAGAAATTCAAGGATATAATTGGTATGATAGTCAAGGAAAGCTGTCTCTATTTGCAGATGACATTATATGCTGTGGTGGTGGTGCTGCGGTAGCGTCATCGCCTCACAGTAAGACGTTGTCCTGTTCGATTCTCAGCTAAAGCGTCTTCTGTGTGGAGACATGCGTGAATGGGCGTACCTTCGTTGAAGGTCGTGCGTCAGGCCTGGCAAGCCAGTACGTAAAAATCTACTTCCAATCATTAGCGGACTGGAGTTCCGCTGTGGCGACCCTTAACTGGGAAATGCCGAAAGATACAACAACAACATTATTTTATATCTGATAAAACCAGAAAAGAAGATTTCCGTGTTGTAGAATATTTTGAGGCAGTTTCAAATCTTTTCGGGATACAAAATTAATGAAGCTAAAACAAAGATAATAGCTACAAATTATGTACCCACACACAAGTTGGTTCAGTAAAATCCATATTTATGGGGGCATGATAAAAAAAGTACTTAAGAGTATAGATTAAAAAGGATTCTGGTGTGGCTGTTAAGGATATGTGGAAAGAGACAAAACAAAAGGTAATACAAAAATTGAGAACTAGAAACTCTGTTATATGGATATGGATGGCAATATGCAAGGAGTTAAAAAAATTTTAGTCCCTTTAGTTTTATGTACAGGGCAGGAATATTTTATCAACCAGAGGAGAAGTTGTGGATAGTAATTAATAAAGAGCTGAAGGATTTTATCTGAGAGGGGAAGATGGCAAGAGTCAAGTGGGATAAGCTGATTCTTCTAATAGAACAAGGCAATTTGGGATTACCCGATTTTGAAGGAGTATTTCAGAGCTACACAGTTAAGGCTCATATACATAGCACAAGCAAGAACCTATAATTCAAAGTGGAAAGGGATAATGATGAAACAGGGGAAAGCTCAAGAAACAAGGAGAGACTGGGATTTTGGATGCAGGTCCTTAAGGAGAGTAACAATAACCATACAGAATATTATATTCATAAAGTAGCAGAAAGTACTGTAAGAACTAAGCCAACAGGGGAATGGAGAAAAGAGATTCTGCCTATAAAGGTGACTGCAATTAGTGATACAGATAATAGTCAAGAGGAGGCTGGAATTTATTTGGAGAAAATTGGCAAAAGAACCAATAATTTGGGAGCAAATGATTAGTGAGAGAAAGTTAATAGAATAGGAAGAGGCCAAGAATTTGTTTGGACTGCAGGCTTGAGATTGCCTTCCCTATAAAGGATTGATATAGGAGTATAAAGAAAGAGAAGGAAATAGAGGGATCCTAAGAAAAGACTGGCACTGGTAGAGTTTAGTAGACTCTAGAACAGAAGCTGTTGTTAAAAAAGGAATAAACAGTAGACTGTACAAAACATTGCATGATAACTATAAGAGTCAGTCAGAGGAGGTTAGAAAGGATTAGGAAGAGAGATTTGATAAGCAATTCACAAAGAAACAACGTGGGTATATATGTTTGTTTTCCAAATATGCAACAAGTTCTAGAAGATGTAGGATCTTTGTTTGGAAGTGTTTACATACATATTCTATAGCCCAAGTAGAATGCAAAGAATTTTTCCTCAGGTAGACAGCAAATGTTTGAGATGTGATGGGGAAGAAAGAGGTTGGGAACATATTTTCTCAGACTGTAATGAGTAGGCAGACTTTAAAGATTCCATGGACTACTCTGCCATGAATACTGGGTGAGCAAATTGGTGTAACTATGGAAATTATTTTTTGAGCTGTGATACAGAATTGGAATTGCCTAGACATAGTAAGGCCTTGCTGAGTCCAGTTATGGTGGCTGCCCAAAAATCAGTTACTAGAACATGCAAATCCAAGTCTAAACCAACTGCACTAGAAGTAGTGAATTTAGTAACAGAGATAAAACAACTGGAATTGGGATCTTTAGAAAATGGTAGGAGCAAATTACATAGGAAAAATGGGAATTGTGAGAATAATACAAAATGAGGAGGAGCGAGGTTTAAAAGATGGCAGGATTTGAACAAGCTATGTAATGGTTAACTGACAAATGACTGGATAGATTATAAGTGATTTGTAATGTTTGAAACTAAAATTATGTTAATATGGTGTGTTTTCATTTATATAAATGTATGATTGCCTATGTCATATGTGATAATTAAAAAAAAAAAAGTTTTCCAACTGTAGCCTGGTTTTATGGCATCCAGGGATAAAATCTTGGCTGTGACTGAGATGACACAAGTTTGATTAGCACCCAGATACTACAGGAACCAAGCAGGGGTGGAGGGGAATTGGTGGCTATTGCTGGATTGCTCGTCCTGAATGGAGGGAGGTGGCCTGACTTGCTATAATGTGTACACCTAACAGAGGAAGGATACCTTGCATGCAGCAGCAGTTGGAACATGCATTTGGTGCCTGCAGAGCCATCTGCGTGAGAGCCTGGCACATGTGGGAACATGCAAACCGTAAAGGAAAGTCATTGCATGCACTCATGTTTGTGAAAACATACATATCCACCCCATGGGGAGAAGTTAGGACTTTATACACCAAGAACAATAAAATGATGTTTTTTTTTGTAACTGTTAATCACCCCAGTAGGGCTGGTGGTTCGCAGGTGATGGGAGAAAAAGTTTTAAAAAAATGTTTTTTGATATTTACAGTAGTAAAAATGTAACCTCGTAATCATAAAATGCCTTTACCATCCCAGCCTGAGAGCCCAAATAAGGAACTGTAAATTGTGTGACATAATCAAAACAGTAATACAGCCATGCGGTTTAGAAAAAGACAAAGGAAGGCAATTCCGTAATCATTTATAGCATTACAGATGTCAGAAGTACAAGCTAAGAAGACTGAATAATGTAAAATAAAGGGCATTAACAAATTAAGCATAAAGAAAAAAGTTACGGTGAAAAGAATAAAGCAATAAAATGAAACAAATTAATGCAGGTGTATGAATGCAGCAGATAAGAAAGAAAATAACATTGTGCAGTCGCTGTGAAGAACAATGCATCCAGCAATAGGAAAATGTATGTAAACCAAGCCATTTTGCAAAACTGTTTGTGAATAACAGTAGAAATGACAAACTGTAGTACAGAGAGAAAAATGTGTGAGACAATTAGCAGATCATATATACAAAGTATGTCAAAAGGTAATAATATATACAAACACAATAATTGAGAATGATGGTAGTGTAAGGCAAGAAATAAAAATAATGAATGTTTAGATGAGCATGTTGATAATTTCAGCTGTTTCTGATAACACAGGGGTAACTGCCATTAAAAAAAAATACAAATACTAGAACAGGTGTTCTGTTCCTCTCTGAGTGAAGGATTGTCTGCGGAGAGGCAGAGATGCATGACAAAGTGACAGCAATTAACATTCAGAGTTCTTGAAGAGTATTCATCAAATCTCTGGAGCTGTCTTATTTGTTTGCACCCCATGATCTGTCCCATAGGTGCCCCCTCTAAACAAGAGAAGTTGAGAGAAGTGAAAATGAGTATTAACATGAGAGTAGCCAGTAAAGCAGTGTAGCAAAAAAGACCATTGACTTCCATGTTATGTGATATATTAAGTGAAATGAATGGAACAGAAGTGTTTAGCAAAGTGGATTTGAGGTCATACTTTCAACTTGAGGTATAGCCCAGAAGCAGTAACATTACCACCTTCTCAACTTGTATAGGGCTGATGAGATACAAGTGACTGGTGTGAGCTCTGCTGAGCTGGTATTTCAGCATGCGATATGGCAGGTCGTATGCGATGTAAAGAATGGTAAGAACTGTAATGGCGATATAATAGCTTGTTAAAATCGAAAGGTGTTGAAAGGGGATTGACCAATAAGACAAGTTTATTTTTGATACAGGTACTGGATGGAAAGCAAAGGCAGTAGCTTATGCCATCAGGTTGTCATATGTGGAGAAAAGATGATTTCATACTGAGAAGGAAACTGCAGTAATTAATTGTATAAGGCTCTTAAAATTTCCATTTGTAATTTGATAGGGGGGGTTGTAGTAATAACTGACTACATATCATTAGATTCAAAATTTAACAAATATGGGTGATAAAGCTTTGATCCTGTCAGTATAAAGTATACTTCTAAAGTTCACCACAAAAAAGGAATGGAAACAACGCTAATAGGATGAAAACATACTGTTGTCTCTGCTACAAAGGGAAAAATAGATGAGGAGGTGGGAGAGTGCTATGTAAGTAGGAAGGCCACATATGCAGTCTGAAGATCCTTTGCACTCTGAAAAAGAGACTGAAACAGAAAAATGCTGTTTTGGTAAGAAATGAGAAGTATAAAACCAGTCACTTTATTCAAACTTTAGCCAATTTTTGTTCAAGATAGTAGTAGCCCTGCAATGTCTGTGTGCAATGGGTGATATTCATTAGTATAACACTGCACATTTTTGCAACCTTTTTCAGATGAGGTTAATAACCTTCTGCATCCAGTACATATCTCTACATTTTACCCAGTGATGTTCATGCTATTAAAGACCATTTTAATTTTTAGAAACTTATGCCTAGAAGATAATAGAAGTTGCCTCTTTAAGCAACTGCGTATATTCAGAAGTAACCCAATACTCTCCTTTTATAGGTTGTTTGAAATGTGTATGAAGTAACAGTAGAATGAAAATGTATGTGAATAACGCTGTAAGTATCTAAATAATGGCATATATAGATATGCCTTCAATATTTAAATGTCCCATCAGTACAGATTTGCTTTAGAAATGTAAAATGCTTGAAAGGCTCTTGATTGTAAAATTTTAATTACAGTGCTTATATAAAGTTAACTTGGAGAGTGACTGAATCTTTTTTGAATATTGTTAACATAAGTGCTGATGTTGTGAGGTTAATTGTTTGTGTCTTTCGGCTTTTCCTGGTTAGGGGTTGCCACAGCGGAACTCTGGTCCGCTAATGATTGGCAGTAGAGTTTTACGTGCTGGCTTGCCGGGCCTAACGCACAACTTCAACGAAGGAACACCCGTTCACACATGTCGCCACACAGAAGACGCTATGAGAATCGAACGGGTAATGTCTAAGTGTGAGGCGACAACGCTACCGCAGCACCACCACCGCAGTGATGTTTGTAGTAAACTTAAATGTGTTTGCAGAGTACTAGCTTTGAATGTAATAAGGATGTTGCATATTCACTGTTTTAGTGAATTAAAGGGGGTGGTATGTAAACCAGTCACCTCTTTTATCAGCCGTAGCAATGCAATCATGAAGCTGCTTTTTCTGTTGAAAGCCAGATCTAGTGACCCGCCATCATGAAATTGAGATTGCTGCTAACCTGACACTTTCTCTGTGGCTGAACATGAAAATGCTGCTGATTTTTGAACGATGATTTTCCTGCTGCCCTTGAAAGTCTTGTTCTCTGCACTGCATTAATTTGCGATGGTGTTATCAGGTTTTTTGCTTTGGGCATAAGCTTTCTAACCAAAATAAATTGTGTTCTTTTAAAGCTCCCATAGCCTCAGGACTATTATTTTGTGTGTAGAAAAAGCAAATAGTTTAAAGAGACACCCTTACAAATTTACTTCTCTTACAATGTTATATCTATGGGGTTATATGTTGGTCTACATTAGCAAAACATATGTTGGTGAAAAAACATTGCCCTCTTCGTTATACATACATACATGTATATACACACGTGATGATTTGCCATAGCTTGTATTCATTTATATTCATTTCACTAACTGGATGGTTACACAGGGCAGTAAAGGATTTGTTTTTCATTACATACCTAGATCAGATATTACCAGTTAATTAATTATCAGTATCCACTCACTTTTCCTGTGCTCCTCCCAGTGAGGGTCACTGTGGCGTCAGATGAAAAAGCGCAGGCAACACTTTCCATACATGTCATTTGTCCAGAATTTACTGATTATCTGGTATTTTGCCTCAGATTTTTGGTCTGTTCCTCATAAAAGTTGTGTTTTTTCTGACATATAATTAAAGATTGAAGTCAGTATATAATTCCATGCTTTTGAGTTTCAGACTACATATCATTCAATAAATGTATGCTAATGCAAAGCTTGTTATTCTAACAACTTTCTAAAGAGCAACATTTAAAAATTGTCCCTGATTTTGGGCTGTTGCCCCCCATTAGTTTTGACTTTATATAGAATTCTGGTGCTACTTGGTTGAGAGGGATAGCACTTCCCTTTTCTAACCCTTTGATGCAAACTCATCCAGAGTAATTTCCACAGATATTTTTATGCCATCTATGAGGTATAAATGCTCCTAGTGTACCCCAGATCTGTTACATGATCTCCTTCTAGCGAGTCTTACTGGATGCATCTCCGTTGGGAGAAGTCATGGACATCAACAGTAGTACTACTATCTAAAGTAAAGAGAAAGTAAGCCCAGAATTTCAACAGTTTTTATCATCAGTAGACATTAGTAAATCTACATAGAATTGCTACTTCTGATATATGAAAAAATTGTTGTCCCAGTCAGAAATCGTACCTCTTGTTAATTTGTAAAGATGTGAAAGCTCAAACTGAGAAGAAAGCAAGAAAATGCATTATTGCCATAGGAGAGCTGCTCTTTAAATCATTTAGTATGACAAGCCTTTTCTGCAAGCAGTAGAGGGACCTTTCTGTTGGGGACAGTACTCCCCAGTGTCTTTTGGCGACATCTCTATTATTAAAAGAAGAGGTGCTAACTTGCTTCAAACCTATTCATTTGCTCTAGTTCAGGAATGTTTTGCTCAGTAGTTTTGGACTGCTTTCCGGTTGATAAGAGTAAAAGAATGCACAGTGTTGCATGGATTTGTGTTGCTGCCTAAACGTACTTGATTCTGCAGTTTGATTCTTGGCCACGGCACCTTGAATTTGTAGTTTGCATGCTATCCCAGTTTCAGCAAAAGTTTTTAAGGTCTCTGGTTTCTTCACACACCTAAAAAGACATGTAGGGAGGTTAAACGTCATTATTCCATATCACCTGTAAGTGTGCGAGAATGTGTGTTTTCTCAGATAGACTGTCTTTCCAGTAGTGGTTCCTGCCTACTAATTCCCAATATAGGCTCCAGCTCCCCCTTAACCTGATTTTGTTTAAGTGGTTATTTAAAATAATTTAATATGTTAATGAAATGAAATTCAGTGTCCCTTTTGGCAGTTTATGGAAATTAGCTTTTTTTAAATAATGTGCTTATGTTTAAAGGAAACCTTTCAGAAGAATTTTTATATAGTTATTTATATTTATGCTTAAACGTAAACATGCTTCTTTTCACAGAGACAAACTGCAAACTTAAGAAAACATACTGGATGATATTAACATATTTAAATTACCTGTTAAGATGCTGGTTTAATACTGTAAAATTTCACTGTATGCAGAATTATTTTTTTACTATTTTTTTACTATGAATGTCTTACATTTGCCCCAAGCCGTTTTTGTTATCCAAAACAAATAATGCATAATTTTTGAACATTTCTTACATTCTTCTTTAATTGTATATGTAATAAACTGGTTATAAAATCCAGTAACAGTCAAAACTTTGAGCTTATGCTGCGTCCATAGAATGTTGCATATGTGGGGCCAGTAATGCATCTGATCCTACAAGATCCTTGGATAAAACAGTGTTATTTTAACTCAATTTATATTTATTCAGATGCGTGAAAAATGTGTTTCCTACTCATTTGCAAGCACAATGTTTGCATTTAATGTTCAGCAGAAATGTTTTGCTGTAACTTTGAAAGGCTTGCAGTTTAATTTAGAAACAAAAAGAGCAGTGTTCAGAAGTTTGTGTTACAAAATCATACTTTTTTGTAAAACATATTATTTAGTTTGTGCTAAGTTCTTTTTGTACATATGATTTTCAGAGTTTTGCAGGTTGCAGAGTCAGTATGATTCTAGGGTGGTAATGTCATTTCTGGTTCTGCAGATATTGCAACATAGCAGTAAAGTTCTTTTAGACCATGTGTGCTTTTGACTATATCTTATCTCTAGTAACTTTTTAACAGGAAGGATGTTTATGTGGTTACTTTTTTAATATGTATAACATTACAAGAGCTGATGTATCTCAAGTTAAAACCTGCTAATTAGGCATGTGGCATTATGTAGGTTAGTGGGTGGAAATGGTTAATAAAGTTTCAGAAAAAAGCATTATGTGTCCAGCAGAGGGTGACAGTGACTTACATGTGGTTTACTGCAGTGTTGTTACATTCTGTTTGCCAAATAACAAGAATGAATTGACACATTGTTTATCTGCCTTAAAGCTAAAGTTTGCATGTTTCTGGAGAGAGAATTTTTATCTTTTGGCTTCCCACAGCTGAATGTGAGCTAACGTAATGCCCTCACCTCATTCACTGGGTCTACCAACGTCAACTTAGCCCCTCACAAACTAGCTCTGAACCATGGTTGGGGCAGTTGAAGAGATCAGGATACCCTTGGACAGAGGGATACTGCTACAGAAGAGCTGAGTGGGACCTAAGCTTCCACCCCTATGTGCACACCTGCTCATGTCTCAGGGACGGATATGCAATAGGATTGCTGTGTATCATGCCATCTCTGCAGTGTGTGCATATGTATGTGTGTGTAATTTGACCTTAGTCACCATGCTAATGTTTTCCTAACTGAAAGTAAAAAAAGGGCTTTTATGGGAAAACTCAGCACCTACTTGCATAGAGACTACTGTCAGTCCATGGGCAGTGACGACATTACGGAATGCTGAAGGTCTTTGGTATGAGTCCCAAACAAGAGCTAATCTTTTTCTTCCATATGTCCGTGTCACAGAACAGGTGTCTTCTTGTTGTAGTAGGCAGAGTTTTGGTCCCTCTGATATTAAATCCAATTATGTTGAGGCATCTTGCTTCAGTTCCAACTGTGTGAATGTTTTTCATTTTGTAGTCTTGTGACTGTAGGCCTGATGTCAGATTCCCAGAAGTTATTCCTTTCATGCTGCTACATGGCCAGCTGACATTGGCTTAGCATCATACCTTTGCTATGCTGCACCAGCCTTATACCATCACAATAAGTTATATGGTGATATGTACTTTATGGCAGGTTGCAGTCCCTTTGCCTCTGTGGCTCAGTCCTCATTCCTTCTACCCACCCCCATTTGCAGTAAGACCAGGTGATTCTGCAAACTTCGTGTAGACATCCAACTCCATTGGTTCCCAGTTGGCTTCTTTCATCTTCATTGCCCCCCCCCCCTCCACTTGGTCTACTTTTTCAGTAGAATTGGGGCTATCAAAATGGTCTTTGCCCTCTTCAGAGGAACAGGCACTGAAAAATCTCAGACATTAAGCAGGTACCTCAGTAAGAGGTCAGGTAATGCAGAGAAAGTGGCCACCCCTCCTCCTCATGGTACTATATTTTGTGAAGTTCTCAGAATTTCATAGGAGAAAGAGTGGCAGGGTGGCCTTCTGTTGACATCCAGTCCCTTTAGTGAAGGTTTTAACAAGTCTGTAGAGTGGAGGAACAAACTTCATAAGAGATAACTCCAGTTGTTTATAAATCCAGATATTTGACAGCAGTGAACCGAGAAAGATCCTAATACTGTGACCCCTGTTCAAAGAGTGGCTAGTAAGACTTTTCATCTGACCATAGACTATTTGTTGTAGGCTCAAATTGCTACACTGGACTAGGCCATGTGTGTTCGTCGGAAGTATAACTCCAGTCCAAAAGCACGAGTTACCCATCTTCCCTATAGCGATTCCAAGGCTATGGGCAGCATGCTGAAGCACTTTTATGCATCCTGTGCATTAACCTCAAGGGTCTTAAACTACAAGAATTTTTGTAATATTTTCAGTGAATTCTTCTTCGTGAAGATAAATATAGGGTGGAAAACATATGTAACTCTGACAATGACCACCTGAGAGCTAAGGTAACCACAGCCTTTACAGCAGTTTCTGTGGTGGCCTGAGTGGATATAGCATACATATACAGCCAGCTAGGCAGATTGATTTGGAATTATCATGTGCCAGCTCTCCTGGCACTCTCTCACCATTTTGCCAAGGAAATGAAGGTGATTTTCATGGATTTTCCCTTCCAGAGCCCCTTGTTGGGTTTTAAGTTAATAAAAAGCTGATAGCCATTAAAGAGAAAGGGTAAGGCTAAGCCATTTAAGTTGTGGGAATGAAATCCTATCCTCTCCAGTGCATGTTTACAAGGGTATAGAAATGTAATTGGAGCCATTCTACCTGGCAGTCAACAACAGAATCAGAAGTAAGACAATCACATTTCTCCTGGTTGGCAGAAAGGATGTTGGAATCAGTTTTAGGCTCCTTTACATGTACTAGGCAGCAGAGTAGCGGTCATTCAGGGTTATCATCAACGGTTGTTGATCATCAGACTCCCAGCTCGATCCCCTCCTGTGGACTTTTCATGTGCCATTGTAGTGAGGCATTTCCAGGGATATGGGTCAGGGATCTGCTGGGCTACAGCTGCTAAATGACCTTTTGATCTACTCCCATTAGGAAAACAACTATTGTCAAACACTCCACAAGACAGCAATCTGTAGCACAGAAGTAGGAGCAAAACCTTCCAAAGAATAAGCCATCCAACCCATCACTAAGATTAGTGAGGTCAAGCTCTTTACTTTTACTTCTTGCCTGTAGACATAATGCCCATAAAATATCTGCTCCTGAAATGACATCATCACTCAAGTTCATATGCGACAGTCCTTTGAATGCAGTGTTTTTTTTAAATTATGGTGATAAATCTAGGAAACATCTGTCTTTCTAACCGGATTTTTAATATCCTCTGCCTCCCTGTTCGGTGAACATCATGAATTTTCCCACTGGGCAAAGTGTTTGTATGTCAAATGGCTGGAATAACATGACCAATGTAACAACACCCCGACCAGTCTTCTGGTAACCAGGGGTAAGCTTGGTCTCCTCATATATAATAAAATTCACACAACATGGCCATGCCCTGTCCTCCACCCTCCATTATGTATTTGCTAGGTAATATTACAGTTACTTCACCCAGCAAAAAGTGTTTCGTTTTTAATGTAACAAGTGCGTTCCTTGACATTCATTGATAATTGAAGTGGAACCAGTTTAAAGGGTGTAACATTATGTCAAGAATTATATTTGTCCTGTTTGTTTTAGTCCCTAAAATTGTTCCAAATGCTGCTCCTACGTTTGTATGTGTTGTTGGTACTGGAAACAATTGAATACCCATCATGTGTTGTTGGTATGTATGCACAAACCCAACAGTTATTGGCATTTATTGTCTTAGCATAAGTATGCAATGCAGCAGAAAAAAGTATTAAACATAGCATGCCAGTCTGATCTTTGCTCATTTTTAACTAAATGCTTATTTACAATAAAAATTGTTAGTACTTTCATTTCTGATGGCTTCTGATGAAAGAAGGACGTTCAATAAAACATTGATAAAAAAACAGTACTGCTGTTGCAATGATAAATCCATACAAATGTTGAGCAGGCCAGGGCTGTAGAGGATTCTCAGACATTTGCAAACAGGGATTATACACTTTCTTTTCGTATTTCATTGAGTGGTACTTGGTACCTGATTCATTTCTCAAATCTTGGGCCGATTTCCTGCTTATCATCCATTGTAGATAACATTTCTGGATCACTAGGCCTCACTTCCGGCCACATTGGTCTCCTTGTCTTTTCTTCTGGTACAGGTTGCAGTTTGCTCATCATGGATAATGGGTGGGTGGAATGATGCTGCTGGCATCTCATTTGTGTCCATCACTAGGGAGGGCCTTCTTAACGTGTGAAACATTAATCCAAGTAGTCAGGTCATGCTTCTGTTGGACTTATCACCAATTGGTCTTTGGTACCTTTGGTTCAATCATTTATCCAGATAACTGCCCTGTAAGAGAACCTTCTTTTGTACGTATTCTGTTTTGTTGCAAGTTGTTAGATATCAGCTAGGAGTGGTAAGTGTGGGTGAGGTAGGCAGATTCCTTACAAGTATTTGCATACCAAGTGTCTTTTTTGCTTAGGCCCAGAACACAATCACAAACCTTGCTCAGTCTGTCATTCATTCATTCCCAAAATACTTAGATCAAGGATGTCCTTCAAGAATGCAACTGCAGTCATAACATATGGGTTGTCCTGCCTCAGGCAGCCCTCGGTCGGCCGAATTCCAAAGTCTGGGTCTGGCGTCAGCTGGTGTCGCCTCCTCTCCGACGTCACAACGGCTGGAGTATAAAGGCATCGGCCGACGCCATCTTCTTCAGTCTTTCTTGCCGCGCGGTGCCCGAAGCAGAAGCAGTTCGCAAGTGCTGGTCGGTCAGCTCCTGTGTTTTCAGTACTGAAGTCATCTAAAAGCTAAGTACCCCATTGGGGAACATTTTTTCTTGCCTCAGCCGATGTCAGAACAAATTGAGAAAGTTAATAATTGTTTGTCTTGTGGTAAACAAATACCTCATAAGGACTTCCATTCTTACTGCCTTCCTTGCCTGGGCCCAGACCACAACGTCTCGGCCTGTGCTGCCTGTGCTTGCTTTAATAAGCGCACTCTCAGGCACCGGGCAGAATTTTCCGAAGACTTTTTCGGTGAATCTTTCGCGTATATCATGCCGTCGGATCAACCGACAACTCAATCTGCCAAAAAACGAAAGGACCGGGACTGACATCCTCGGCCCGCGTCCACCACCGATGCAACTCCTAAACCCTCCACTAGTGCTTCGGTAATTCAACCGCTCCAGGCCGACGACACAGCGTTAACATGACCTTCGGTCTCTGAGATCTCTCCTGTGCCGGTTGTTGATTTTCCTCCGGAAACCGAAGTTCTGGACCTACCCAACAACATTTCTGTAGACAAGGTTACTCCTGCACGTGGGGCTGCTAGGCCTCCTGTATCCATGTCCATCAAGGCCTTTGCACGTGGTAAGGCCGCCAGCCAGGCCAAGGCCCATCCTAAACCTGCTGCTCAGGCCCCTTCTTCTGATAAACAGATCATGTCTCTTGCTGCAGATCTTATTTCTCTTATCAGGGGGTCTCAGCCTCATCCAGACAGAGGTTCTCAGCCACCTGCAGAGAAAAGGCCCAGAACTGAGCAGGCTGACAACCTCTCTTCAGATGAAGCCTCTGGGGATTCTGAGCATTCTGATACCCAGGAAGAATCCTTCCAGGCCTACGAGGACTCTGATGCTGAGGAATCAATTCCCTCTGCCTCCCCTCCAGAGGATTTCTCATTTGGTGAAGTCCTGCACTCTATGAGGGAACATTTTAAATGGCAGGGTCAGGAATTCTCTGATTCCAGGAAAAGGCTGCACCTTCCTCAAGCTTCCCCAGCACAGACCTTTAGCTATTCCTCCAGTTATGGATGTTTTGGATGATGTTTTCTCTGACTCCAGTGCTAACCCTGATTCTCTCCCCCCTGCTCCTGTCAAGCCAGACAGATATTATAGGGTCCCTGACACTCACAAACATCTCTTTAAGGCCCACTCTGTGGATCTAGAAACTATTTCACAGGGCCCCAAGGGAGTGGCTACTTCCACTGCCAAAAATCCACTGCCAGCGGACAGGGAAGCTAGGTCCCTGGAGAGATGGGGTAAAAAAGTTTATACCTCTACCACCCTAGCCATGAGGTCACTTAACTGCCTTTTTCACATGTTTCAGTACCAGGATTTTTTACTGGATGATTTACAGAAAAAGTTAGCCTCTCCTGAGCCTATCGATAGAAAGGCATTGCAGGAACATATACATAACACTCAGCAGGTTAACAACCATTTTCTTCAGTGTGGTTATGATGCATTGGAAGCTTCATGTAGGGCAGCTATGACTGGGGCTGTGATACGTAGACATGCTTGGTTAAAAGATCAGTCTTTGCCTGACCATGTTAAAGTAAAGTTACTTGATGCACCTCTGGAAAAACAGAAGCTTTTTGGTGCTAATGCACAAGATGTGTTGAAATCCATTGAGGAAAAAGCTAAGTCAGTACAGACAGTCAAGGATTTCCTCCAGGTTCAGCCACCCAGATTCAGCAGAAACTGGCCTTCAAAGAATTGGTCCTTCCCAGGCTCTGACAAGTTTCAAAGGGGAAAAGGCAGGCATGCCCGAGGTAGAGGGCAATACCGAGGATCCTACAGGGGCCGCCAATGGCAACCTACAAATCAAAGAAGTGGCGCAGACAGCCCAGCTGCACCACAAGGACAATCACAATGACTTGACTTTCACATCGCCTACAAAGGCTCAAAGAGAAGCACCTTTGGGCGGAAAATTATCCTTATTCTCAAAAAAACTGGCATATTTTAACCAAGGACAAATGGATTCTGGATTTAATAGACAAGGGTTACAGATTCCACTTCCATACTTTACCAATAAGACAAGGCATGACAAACCTGCCACATCATCAAAGGGCAGAGGCACTCACTCAAGTTTCAAAGCTGTTAAGTATAAAAGCAATAGAAAGGGTTCCTCCTCAGGAACAAGGCCAGGGATTTTATTCAAGACTGTTCCTTGTTCCAAGAAAAGAAAACAAATGGAGACCTATACTGGACTTGTCAACTCTAAATACTTTTCTTATTGTGCCAAAGTTCAAAA